>NW_015505425.1:359697-439181 GCF_001515645.1 Sinocyclocheilus grahami | reverse complement strand
ATACAGGATTTTAGAAAAGTGGGCAAAGCATAACGTACACACTTACCACTTATGGGGATTTTAGAAAATGCGCAAAGCATAACGTGCACACTTACCACTTATGTGGATTTGAGAAAAATGCACAAAGCTTAACGTGCTGCACTTACTGTATTTAGAGTTTTCTAAGCATCTGTTACAGATACCCGGAAGTACTGGGACAAACGGGAGAAGCAAGCTCAAATACAACCCTCAAAGAAGAGGGGAGCACTGCCCGAGACAGCATTTACACAGGAAGGTTCTCTGTGCAGCGAAGCAACAGCCTGACCTGCTGCTGCGTATGCCCTGCCATTCAATTTAGATGTAGCTTGAAGGGGCACGGATGGCAAGGAGGGAGTTTTGAGAGACGATGTCTCACCCATAGAGAGATAGCTAGCTAGCGTCTCTTATACAGGGGGCATTTTCTCATAGCCGTTTTCGCGCATCCCCTCGATGTTCGCATAACTGGTATGCTGAAACCGATGGATGCGTGAGGAAAACGGCCTCTTCCATTCCTTCTCGATCTCAGTATGGAGATCAGGAAGGAAAGGAAGGCTCACTTGAGCTGGAAGGATATGGCCAGAAAGATAACGTTCCTCGAGATGACCTCGCGACGTCACTTCCTTTAGAGATCCATAACCTCTAAAAGCTCATCATACGCAGGGCAGGAGGATTGAGAAGGCTCAGCCTCAGCTTCTTCGCTCTCTTCATCCATTTCCTGCTCTTCCTGGGCTGAACCCAGCAGAGCACTGGCCCCTGGATCAGATGATGTTAAAGAGAGAACATCATCCTCCAGCGGCTGTCTCTCGCCCGCTGCCGATGAGCGCGAGAGGGAAAGCCCCTCTTTAAACTCATCGGCCAGGTCCACCTGAGATCCCCATGAACTCATTCTCCTCCGTGCCTCAGCAGCGGCAGGTCCTGAACTGCGGGGAGCAGATGGTTGCCCCTCTTTACTCGAAAAGAGAGACAAACGAGAACGGAGCTTTTTCATTGGAAAAAACTCACAATGCGCGCAGTTTGCCCCCTCGAGGACATCGCGTGTGTGCTCTTCGCCCAAACAAACAACACATAGATCGTGTGTGTCATCTGGTGTCAAAAAGCGATGACATGGACGCACACACCTTCTAAATGCTCTGCTAGTGCTTGCCATAATGAAAGAGATAGCTCTTACTTTTTCCTTGGAATGCACGCTTCAAACAGCACAGTCAATGAAGATGAAGAAGAGAAAGATGTGTAGCTCCCGGCGCCTATTTATACTATAGTCGCATATATAGTTGGTGTTTTTTCAATGTATGCTTCACGACGAGGCGTTCCCCATAGCGACCCCTAGACGACGCAGCGACCCCTAGACGACGCAGTTCGAAGTTTCCATGAAAGGGAACCGAGGTATGCATTTAAGGGTTAAAGGTTACCAATGTTTTAAAATATTGAGTTAATAAAACACAAACCAACACATTCTCATCTGTGAAAGGTTATCCCATTTCTTCGGGAATATAAACCCCAGCGGTTTTTACAACCATAGGCAGCGCAGAATTGTGGCATCTTCGAATACTCATTGATCATTATGGTGAGTGATGTCAGGTTGACCATTGCAAGATGGCATCTATGTGCTTGGAGTGGCCGAAGGAGGAATCCAACTATACATATCTATGGTCCTACCTGCCTGTCTACGTGTCTATTTGCATACCTCTGCGCACCCTCTTTGCACAGAGATGATACGTCATCAGCGCGTTCCATTACGCTATTACAGACCGAGCGAGAATGGAAGGCATTGTTATTGTAATATTATGTGCTTTGTATTGTAATGTTTTCTCACAGGTGAATGAGACATGAGGTAATCTGATAGTGTTGCATTCAACCCTCTACCAACGCCGTCATGTCGCTGGTTAGCCTCTGGTCAAACACTATAGATATACAAAGACGGTTCACTCCAATTACTTATGAATGAGAGAAACTGCAAAGCGCAATATGGTGGAATATGTCCCGCCTTCTAAATGAAAGAGCCAGTCACTGATTGGTAAAGTCATTGCATCACTGCAGCTGCCGTTTGAAGCTCTGGTTCCCACAGAAACCTGAGACTCACACTTATAACTGCACATGCGCATTGGCTGGTCTAGCCTGAAAATGCTATTTGAGCATAAGGAACAACATTTATGGGGCAGTTCATTTCAGAGTTTGGCAAGCAGTTTTTGAGATCTCAGGAATCCCCCATTCATTTAGATAGAATTTGGTCTTGGGTGCCCGAAATAGCTGCCCAGAGGCGTTGCAAATATGGCCAGGAGTGAACAGACTTTCCTCGAAAGGGACTTTGCTCTGGTCTGCCTGAACTGCACATTCATGTGTTTTGGAGGAGGCGTGGCTTAGTAGAAGTTATTATGCAGGGAGGGTGGGATCTTGCTTTCAAAGCTAGCTTGCTATTTCTAACCTTTCCAAAATCACCTACCCTACCTTGAACTGTCCGAATGAGATTAGTAAGAACATCACTGGTATTAATAAACAACAGGGAGGATTTATTTTTTATATTATTATTTTTTCTCTTTAAACACATTGTTCTGTTACATGTCCTTACAACATTTCAGCTGAATATTAATTATAAATGTTAACTAGATGTGTTCACTACCTGTTTAGTGGAGAGAAAAAAGATTTGTCTTTTCAAATCTTCTATCACGTGTCATTATATTTATTGAGTGGGCTCATGTGGTTTACGTTTTCTGTTTCAGAAATATTTCCAGTAAGGAAACATAGTGAGCATTGATGCTCCCTAGTTTTTGCGGTGCATTGAGGGCTTTTTCAGGGAGCGAATGTTCCAGTGCATTGGAAGACAACTGAGACAGCCCTTAAAATGGCTGACTCCCTGATCAGAGCCCTGACTACTGAACTACATTAAGACCATTATGAAATGAGTCTGAGGCATTGTCGAGTTTATTTGGAGGTTAGGAGGAAATGACCCAGTTAACGCAATCCATCCTTTGTCACGTTTGAATAACAAACAGTACTGTGAGACTGAACTATCCCTTTTACTAATTGGATCAAACTTTCTGTTGTCCACAGACAATAACTGATTTGGTAAATCGTCCCTCCAATGTTTTTGACCTAAGTTCCATTAACATTAGTGCCCCCAAGACTTAATCGTCTTTTATGACAACTGATGAAGTTCCTATTTATCCAGTAAAGAGAAATCTTCGAGGTCCAGCTGATAGACAGGTACAGGGCACTTGTAATCGACTTAGAATTTACATAGATCGCAACAGTAATTGAGTAGCAATGGTGCCAGAGACTTATCCTTTGAGGGATTTCTTTGATTTGCATATAAATGGGTGGGTAAATGCATGCCTCCCATTATCAGCCCGCCTGACTGGCTAAGAGGAGAGGGTAATGAGTGCCTGCCCATTTTCAATTAGCATGGCAGCATGTATTCCATTTCAGTGCAAATACATACATGAGAATAGGTGGAAAAGAAAACATTTCTCTCACTCAGAGGCAGTACATGATAAACAAGTCAAAAACACTCCCAAAAGACAAATGACGTAAAAACTAATAGTCATTGTCTGTGACGAGACCTTGTTAATGTCAAATTCCCTGTGAAGCTGCAGAGCAAACCAAGACTGCTAATCATGATCCAGATGATGTTCCTTAATGTTTGCATTTATGCATTAAACAGAAAAGCTCGGCCTAGTGAAGCAGGCATTTATTTCAGATTAAGCACCTGTTTTTCACTGGAAAATCATGCACAGATCTGTAATTCCAAAAGCTAGAGGGCCAAGTGGGAGGAAATGGCTTATTTTAGAGAAGCTATTCCAAGGCCGTTGCTCTTTGTGTTACTGTCATTTGGTGCCTATGACTCATAGCCTTATAAAGTCATTACATAGCTCTCAGTATATGAAATTTACTTCTGCTTTATGCAGAATGCGATGGCCCCGTGGCAGTCTGTTTGGTCAGTGTGGGAGTACATTTATTTATTCAGTCTACAGACCTACGTTAGCTGCAACTGAATTAGTTCATCTAAATAAACATAAAGTGGCTTTTTAAGTTAGTGTCAGCCTGTGCGACCGCAACCAAACAGACACGGTGAGCGGAGCTGAGATAATCATAACTAGCTGAGGACTCTTAACAAATGGTGGAAGACAGTTGCGCCACCAGTAAAGATGAGCTACTACTCCCACAAGATTTCTCTGGTCTTTCTTTGTAGGAAGTGACTAGAGTGGACTGCCCAACTCTCTCACATCATTACTTGCATTCACGTGCAGCACCTTGCTTTCACTGTCCTTGAGTGAAATGGCATACAAACCTTACAGTTCAGAATAAATGCATGTATAGGATAATTCTCCTTGGCTATGTTTGGAATAGAACATTAGTGCACTAAATACAACACAGTAGGCTGTATATTGTACAGTGCCAACTGTTTTTTGTTTTTGTTTGCTTGTTTGTTTGTTTTTTTGTGATGCATAGAATGGTGATCGTAGAGCAAAAAAAATTAAAATTCTGATTCTGGTTCTTTAGTAAATCAATTTAAAACAATTCTTGCAAAAGGTATGTTTACACAGACTTGTATTTTGTATTTTTAAAGGTGGTAATCCAATAATTGGCCTTGACTATTTTAAACAATATTCATCAATATTAAACAAAGAAAGACAAAAATGTGGTAACACTGCAAAAAAAAAATTTGTATCCAAATGCATGCTGTCATATAAACAGCCAGCCAGTAACTACATTTAAGTCAGTTAGTTAAAAGCTTTATGTGTTTGATTTAAACTGACTCATTAGAGTCATTAATTCAGGAATCAGAATGCACTGTTAACATTTTAATGTTTATGATTCATTAAAAAAGTACTGACTCAAGAGTCATTAGTCATTCATTCAGGAATCCAACTACTGGTATTTTTGTAACCGGTTTTAAGAGTCATTCTGTAATCAAACTATTGGTCACTGTTTGTTTCATGCTGTATATTCAGTAGAGGTGTAATTCTGATTCTGGTTCTTTAGTAAATCAATTTAAAACAATTCTTGCAAAAGGTATGTTTACACAGACTTGTATTTTGTATTTTTAAAGGTGGTAATCCAATAATTGGCCTTGACTATTTTAAACAATATTCATCAATATTAAACAAAGAAAGACAAAAATGTGGTAACACTGCAAAAAAAAATTTGTATCCAAATGCATGCTGTCATATAAACAGCCAGCCAGTAACTACATTTAAGTCAGTTAGTTAAAAGCTTTATGTGTTTGATTTAAACTGACTCATTAGAGTCATTAATTCAGGAATCAGAATACACTGTTAACATTTTAATGTTTATGATTCATTAAAAAAGTACTGACTCAAGAGTCATTAGTCATTCATTCAGGAATCCAACTACTGGTATTTTTGTAACCGGTTTTAAGAGTCATTCTGTAATCAAACTATTGGTCACTGTTTGTTTCATGCTGTATATTCAGTAGAGGTGTTGTGGCGCGGTCAAAACCGTCAACGCAGCATAATTCAGTTTCATAGTGCTTTGCTGAATGAATCAGTGTTTTGAACTAATCAATTTATTTAACGATTCATTGATACACGTATAAAGACGGTGACTGCATCCAAAATCACATACTGCCCCACTTTATGTGAACAGATAGTATGTCTGAATTTACAGTATTAATAAAACAGTAGGCAAAGTTTTGGATGACCTACTATTTTTGTTAAGATTCTGAAGTGTGCGTCCAAAGGATACTTTACTGTACAATGAGGCCAAGGGAGAGGAGTTGTGAATGGCAGTAAAGTGATGCAACTGATGCTGGTAGGTCACATGACAACAACAACATGACGAGTGTAGTAAGTCCAAATTAAACTCATACTACACACATTCATACTATATAGAACATACTTTTTAATGGTTGTGAAATAATTACTTATTTAAAAGTAACTACTCAGAGTATGCAAACTCACACCCCTGATCTCGACTGATGCTAGAAATGGTCGCCGTGATTTTGCCAAGTAAGACATGTTCCTGGATTAACATCTTTTGATGATCCTGGATCAACATTATTGTTCAAAAACATAGACTTAACCCAATCCCTACCCCTAAACCTAACCCTACCCATAATTTATTCCTAAAATCATTTTGAAATTATAGTTGATTAACAAGGGTGTAGAAGCACCTAACCTTGATTGTAAGCGGGTTGAGTAGAACCAGAGGGGTTACATTGGTGCCATGACCCAGATGGGAGTGAGGTATAGGGGGGTGAGTGTAACGGACGGCAGCTGGTAAGAGATATGCAGGTAAACCTCATTCAAGTGGTGCACTAGCAACTGACGATAGAGGCTGCAGTCTTTATAGTCTTTGTTAGCGCAACTGACTCCCATGCCGGAAACACTGGTTTGAATCCTGCACTGAGCAGGTTGAGTAGAAGCGGAGGTGCTGTGATAAATCGTCCCTCCAATGTTTTTGACCTAAGTTCCATTAACATTAGTGCCCCCAAGACTTAATCGTCTTTTATGACAACTGATGAAGTTCCTATTTATCCAGTAAAGAGAAATCTTCGAGGTCCAGCTGATAGACAGGTACAGGGCACTTGTAATCGACTTAGAATTTACATAGATCGCAACAGTAATTGAGTAGCAATGGTGCCAGAGACTTATCCTTTGAGGGATTTCTTTGATTTGCATATAAATGGGTGGGTAAATGCATGCCTCCCATTATCAGCCCGCCTGACTGGCTAAGAGGAGAGGGTAATGAGTGCCTGCCCATTTTCAATTAGCATGGCAGCATGTATTCCATTTCAGTGCAAATACATACATGAGAATAGGTGGAAAAGAAAACATTTCTCTCACTCAGAGGCAGTACATGATAAACAAGTCAAAAACACTCCCAAAAGACAAATGACGTAAAAACTAATAGTCATTGTCTGTGACGAGACCTTGTTAATGTCAAATTCCCTGTGAAGCTGCAGAGCAAACCAAGACTGCTAATCATGATCCAGATGATGTTCCTTAATGTTTGCATTTATGCATTAAACAGAAAAGCTCGGCCTAGTGAAGCAGGCATTTATTTCAGATTAAGCACCTGTTTTTCACTGGAAAATCATGCACAGATCTGTAATTCCAAAAGCTAGAGGGCCAAGTGGGAGGAAATGGCTTATTTTAGAGAAGCTATTCCAAGGCCGTTGCTCTTTGTGTTACTGTCATTTGGTGCCTATGACTCATAGCCTTATAAAGTCATTACATAGCTCTCAGTATATGAAATTTACTTCTGCTTTATGCAGAATGCGATGGCCCCGTGGCAGTCTGTTTGGTCAGTGTGGGAGTACATTTATTTATTCAGTCTACAGACCTACGTTAGCTGCAACTGAATTAGTTCATCTAAATAAACATAAAGTGGCTTTTTAAGTTAGTGTCAGCCTGTGCGACCGCAACCAAACAGACACGGTGAGCGGAGCTGAGATAATCATAACTAGCTGAGGACTCTTAACAAATGGTGGAAGACAGTTGCGCCACCAGTAAAGATGAGCTACTACTCCCACAAGATTTCTCTGGTCTTTCTTTGTAGGAAGTGACTAGAGTGGACTGCCCAACTCTCTCACATCATTACTTGCATTCACGTGCAGCACCTTGCTTTCACTGTCCTTGAGTGAAATGGCATACAAACCTTACAGTTCAGAATAAATGCATGTATAGGATAATTCTCCTTGGCTATGTTTGGAATAGAACATTAGTGCACTAAATACAACACAGTAGGCTGTATATTGTACAGTGCCAACTGTTTTTTGTTTTTGTTTGCTTGTTTGTTTGTTTTTTTGTGATGCATAGAATGGTGATCGTAGAGCAAAAAAAATTAAAATTCTGATTCTGGTTCTTTAGTAAATCAATTTAAAACAATTCTTGCAAAAGGTATGTTTACACAGACTTGTATTTTGTATTTTTAAAGGTGGTAATCCAATAATTGGCCTTGACTATTTTAAACAATATTCATCAATATTAAACAAAGAAAGACAAAAATGTGGTAACACTGCAAAAAAAAAATTTGTATCCAAATGCATGCTGTCATATAAACAGCCAGCCAGTAACTACATTTAAGTCAGTTAGTTAAAAGCTTTATGTGTTTGATTTAAACTGACTCATTAGAGTCATTAATTCAGGAATCAGAATGCACTGTTAACATTTTAATGTTTATGATTCATTAAAAAAGTACTGACTCAAGAGTCATTAGTCATTCATTCAGGAATCCAACTACTGGTATTTTTGTAACCGGTTTTAAGAGTCATTCTGTAATCAAACTATTGGTCACTGTTTGTTTCATGCTGTATATTCAGTAGAGGTGTTGTGGCGCGGTCAAAACCGTCAACGCAGCATAATTCAGTCACTGTTAACATTTTAATGTTTATGATTCATTAAAAAAGTACTGACTCAAGAGTCATTAGTCATTCATTCAGGAATCCAACTACTGGTATTTTTGTAACCGGTTTTAAGAGTCATTCTGTAATCAAACTATTGGTCACTGTTTGTTTCATGCTGTATATTCAGTAGAGGTGTTGTGGCGCGGTCAAAACCGTCAACGCAGCATAATTCAGTTTCATAGTGCTTTGCTGAATGAATCAGTGTTTTGAACTAATCAATTTATTTAACGATTCATTGATACACGTATAAAGACGGTGACTGCATCCAAAATCACATACTGCCCCACTTTATGTGAACAGATAGTATGTCTGAATTTACAGTATTAATAAAACAGTAGGCAAAGTTTTGGATGACCTACTATTTTTGTTAAGATTCTGAAGTGTGCGTCCAAAGGATACTTTACTGTACAATGAGGCCAAGGGAGAGGAGTTGTGAATGGCAGTAAAGTGATGCAACTGATGCTGGTAGGTCACATGACAACAACAACATGACGAGTGTAGTAAGTCCAAATTAAACTCATACTACACACATTCATACTATATAGAACATACTTTTTAATGGTTGTGAAATAATTACTTATTTAAAAGTAACTACTCAGAGTATGCAAACTCACACCCCTGATCTCGACTGATGCTAGAAATGGTCGCCGTGATTTTGCCAAGTAAGACATGTTCCTGGATTAACATCTTTTGATGATCCTGGATCAACATTATTGTTCAAAAACATAGACTTAACCCAATCCCTACCCCTAAACCTAACCCTACCCATA
Organism: Sinocyclocheilus grahami; assembly: GCF_001515645.1. Taxonomy (NCBI): domain Eukaryota; kingdom Metazoa; phylum Chordata; class Actinopteri; order Cypriniformes; family Cyprinidae; genus Sinocyclocheilus; species Sinocyclocheilus grahami. The sequence goes on along the minus strand of NW_015505425.1, from coordinate 430,028 downwards.
ATTTATTCCTAAAATCATTTTGAAATTATAGTTGATTAACAAGGGTGTAGAAGCACCTAACCTTGATTGTAAGCGGGTTGAGTAGAACCAGAGGGGTTACATTGGTGCCATGACCCAGATGGGAGTGAGGTATAGGGGGGTGAGTGTAACGGACGGCAGCTGGTAAGAGATATGCAGGTAAAACCTCATTCAAGTGGTGCACTAGCAACTGACGATAGAGGCTGCAGTCTTTATAGTCTTTGTTAGCGCAACTGACTCCCATGCCGGAAACACTGGTTTGAATCCTGCACTGAGCAGGTTGAGTAGAAGCGGAGGTGAGCAGGTTGAGTAGAAGCGGAGGTGCTGTGACCGAGGTTGGAGTGAGGATTAGGGGGTTGAGTGTAAACGAGGCCAGCTAATAAGTGCAGGTAAACCTCACACCCCTGATCTTAAGAGGTGCACTAGCATGTGACGTTAGAGGCTGCAGTCTTTAATGTCCTTGTTAGTGCACCCACCTCCCATGCCGGAAATGCCTATTTGAATCCCGCTTAGAGCGGGTCAAGTACACTGGAGTGGTTACATGTGTCCATTCATCATTTCATAAAGAAACATGGCTAGTAACTGGTCAGAGGAGAACTGGCTCCCCGACTGAGCCTGGTTTCTCCCAAGGTTTTTTCTCCATTCTGTCACCGATGGAGTTTTGGTTCCTTGCCGCTGTCGCCTCTGGCTTGCTTAGTTGGGGACACTTCATTTCCGGCGATATCGTTGACATAATTGCAAAGATATTATTTAAACTGAGCTGGATGTTGACATCACTGAATTCAATGATGAACTGTCTTTAACTGAAAAATGTCACTTTGCATTATTGACACTATTTTCCTAATTAATGCTGTTCAGTTGCTTTGACACAATCTGTATTGTTAAAAGCGCTATATAAATAAAGGTGACTTGACTTGACTTATATCCTTTGGTAGATTTGATTTCTGAATTGAATTACTGGAGAGGAATCAACATGACAGTGGACCGGAGCGACACCAGATCCCCCCATGCCCTCCCTCTTTCAATTTAGTTTTTTCTCGCTACAGAGCAGTCTACAAGTCTACAGAAAGGGATTGAGTATATTACACAGTGTGAATTAGGATGACACTACTGACACAAAAGCACACAGAAGAACACACTTTCACTCTTTAGGCTCCAGCAAACCTGATGCTACTAAACAATACTTAGGCAAAGGTAGACACTGTATGTATGTATGTATGTATGTATGTGTGTATTTATTTAGTCCACTGGAAATGTTTTGAAAAGATATATATATATATATATACACTAGGGGATACTATTTGCTATCTATTTTTGTTGGAAAAGATAAGCCTTAATATTCTGCAAACATCCTTTTTTGTGTGTTTTAGAGAAAAAATAAGTAAATGCATAGAGGTGAGTAAATGATGACAGAATATTCATTTTGGGGTGAATTATTCCTTTAAATTTGCCCATAATTAGCTCCTTCTCTTCCTAGATGTTTGTCATTTCATACATAATTTCAACCCGATCTCATGAAAGTGCGTATAAATAGTAGGCCTACGCCAAATAAAAAATAAAACATGTGGTATTGATATGCAAAAATGGACTTTGGCGTGTATGTGCTACGCGATGGGTAGGATTAGGGTTGTGGAGTAGATGCGTATCATATGTACGTGAAAACTACGTATCATATGCACACGAAAACTGCGTATTATATGCATGCCTAACACGTGCGTATCATATGCACGCCAAAGTCCATTTTTGTGTATCAATAAAACAAGTATTTGTTTTTATTTGACGTGCTATTTATACACATTTTCATGAGACCGGGCTCATCATTTAGTTGATAAGGGGCCCGTGTTAAGGCTAAATTCAAGGTTTGCTGTGAGATCAAACCATCTGATGCCAGAAAGCTTGTACTTGAAACTAGAATCTACTGAAAATAAATAAAATGTTAGTATACTTTGCATTTCTTTTTAATCCTCCCAATTCCAAAATGCTGCATAGTAACACTTGCTTTGTCAGTTTTTATCCCTTTAGGCGTCTCTGTTGAACTCCTTGAAATCCATTACCCATATGTGACGTTTATCTTTTTTCCCTCTCTGAGTGGATGTGCTTTTACTGGATTTTAGCATATATAAAACATGATAATCTCATTACTCTGTCACACATTAAATCAAAACCGTACTGTATTTCTGCTCAGTGTGAAAAGAGAAGCCAAAAGTATATTGCTTAACATCCTCTAAAAGCTAATCCATCAATTCTATGACAAATTTCACTTTTAACTCTCATCTTTTCCTAAGAAACAGAACCTGTGATCCAAGTTGGCCCAAATTTGACCCATAATAAAAAGGTTCAAATTCTGACCAGTACTGTAAAAGGAATTAAGTGAAACTGAAAAAGATTGAAAAGATTCTAGTTAAAGAAAAAAAATCTAGATTTCTGGAGTTTGACAGGCCCAGGCTTTATTCAGTTTCATTGTACTGAAAAAAATATATACAGTATATTGATCCATTGAAAAAAAGAGTACATTTATATATATTTATATATTTTTAGTCTATTTATATATTTTATCATTTAAAAATAAATAAATAAATAAAATAAAACATGTGAATGAATGATCAAGTAATGTGCAGCGTTGCATTCCTCATGGTTTCACCGTAACCCTGGTGCCTGCATCACCATTTTGGAGGTCATAGTTAAACAGACAATAATCCCGAACAGCCTTTCCTCATGGCTAACCTCTAACAAGAAGAGGTGTGGCTTGAGGAACATATAAATCACATTAAACACAGCGCCACCTTCAACTGGCTGGCCATAAATCAGGGGGTCACGTATGCAAGTGCCACCAGCCGTGCAAGTCTGCATGCACAAGTTTTATATGTGAATTAATGCAAAAATTGACTTTGGCGTGTATGTGCTACGCGATGGGTAAGATTAGGGTTGTGGAGTAGATGCGTATCATATGTACGTGAAAACTACGTATAATATGCCCGCGAAAACTGCGTATCATATGCACGCCAAACACGTGCGTATCATATGCACGCCAAAATCCATTTTTGTGTATCAATGAAACAAGTATTCGTTTTTATTTATTTTATGTTTTATATGTGAATTAATGCAAAAATGGACTTTGGCGTGTATGTGCTACACGATGGGTAGGATTAGGGTTGTTTATTTATTATATAGGGTTTTATTTATTTTATATGTGAATTAATGCAAAAATGGACTTTGGCGTGCAAGTTCATAAATGCAAATGTAATACAAGGACATGTGCCTTTGAGTCTCACATTCCCGTACAGATCAACTTCTTTCATTTCATTTATGACGTGGATGCATAATGAAGTTCCTTATTTAGTGGTCCTTTGCCCTGATGTGCAAAGGTCTGACTGATTAGTATATTGATCAGTGGGCAGGACATTCAATTGCTTGAACAATGAATCAATTGATTAATTGATTGACTTTATTAGTTTACTGGATTTAACTTGAGAGAGAGAGAGAAAGATAAAGACCACATAGTCCCTTATGAAACAAAAATATATTGGCAATATAATGAAAAATATAATGCAATATATTAAATAATACATTTAAATAATACATAGGAAACTAGTGCTTCTATTTTTCAATATGCTCTATATATGCATGGACCATGTATGACTATATACTGATACATAAAGCAATGAAGACAAAAACTGCTCTACATTTTTACTTGTAATAGCTTTATCTGAACACTCAAGTAATTCATTTCTTTTTCATGAATTAACACAGGGATTTACATAAAGCTGAACACATATTCATAAACTTTGACCTCACTTTATTGTTTGCATAGTTACACATTTCATACAAATGTCATATATGAAACTTATGTAAATAAGTTTATCATATATATATAATCATATATATCATATATCATATATAAAAAACATAAAGCTGAACACATATTCATAAACTTTGACCTCACTTTATTGTTTGCATAGTTACACATTTCATACAAATGTCATATATGAAACAGTGAAGAAAAAGTTTACAGTAAACAAAATATAAAATTTTTTTGGATTTTTGGTGGGTAGAAAATTAGATTTACAACTTTGTACTATATGTATTTACGCACACAGTGCAATTTTATTTTTACATCTGTATTATGAAATGTATTAATTAATCTAAAATTACAAACATTACAATATATGAGTATATATATTTAATATGTAAAACATTGCAATTCCTTAGCCTATGTATTATTCAATATTTTGTAATCTATTAATGCAACATATTATTCAGTATATTTTCAAAATACTTTGAATATATTGATTGATAATATATAAGGAAATATATTTTCTTTGCAGGGGTGTTAGACAGACAAGATTATCTAAACATCCATATATGCAAATGAACAGGAAGTTTAATTTATGATACTTCAATCAAAGTAGAGCTTTTTGAAAGCATCTGTCTGTAAATTAAATCCTGTGGGAGACCGTCAGTAATTCTATTTTCAAATGTCTAAATAAATGAAAATAATTATACTATTCGCTATTGAGTATCTAGCACATGGAGGACGGAAGGGTGTAATCAATTAATTACTTTCAAGCATTTCATCTCATTCATTCTCATTATTTTTCTATTTCATTATTTTTTTCTCCCATTGGTGACCTCATATAGACTTTTTAAAAAGAACTTGCATGAAATGCAAGTAGGCCTATTAGATATTGCAATACAACCTGCAGCACTCATAAATAAACCCATTACATTTTTAACAGTCTCGTGTGAAAGATATGACTGGACACATTACTCCAGAATTTACTGTTTTGTATATCCCAAATATACTTTTCATCTTCTCTTTTACTCTTTCTATCTTTCAGACACAGCAAGTACGAGCTGACAGGACGTATCAAAACAATTCGTGTCGCTCAGCTGCGGGCAGCTGTTGCTTTCAGAGAGATTCGGTGGCGAGATCGGCTTTGACATCAAAAGCGTGAGTCTAGCGCTTCCTCTTGACATGAGCACCGTTCCACTGACTCGGATAATTGCACACTGACATCAATTAGACCTTAATGAGGGCACCCAGATTAGATCCAAACAGAGAAAATATGAAATATGACCTTTCATGGACTGATAAAACGTTTAGTTTAGCTGGTTGAAATAGATTGGACGCTAGCCCAGGTTGGGGTGTGTGGCCATAATATTTACAGCTTAGGAAATTAGAGGCAATTTGGACTCCTTCACCTAAAATGCTGTCAGAATCTCATGTATCACAATGGTTACTTAGCACTAAGAGTTGAACAGATTGCAGCAGTTGTTTCTAATCTGTATGGCCATGTTCAGACAAACACGCTAGCTACTAATACTAATAGTATGCCAACTAATTGTACTATTTCTTAAGGCAAGGCAAGGCAGGAACTGAATATAATGAAAATGAAAACAAAACAGAGTATACTTGTTACAAATGTGATGTGCTCCACATGGCCTTCTATATTCCAGTGTTATTAATTGGAATATCAATTGCAATTTTCAAACCATAATATATTTTTCTTGATTATTTGATTGGTCTGCCACAGGTTTGAATTAGAAAAATGAACAAGAAACATGTATTACTAATATTAACTATATGGCTCCGGGCAGAACTATTGTTCCAGCCACCAAAGACAGATTCACAACTAACCTGCCTGATTTATCTCAACTGGTCTGTGTACCCATAAATACACATGAACTAGAAAAATTGACTAGCAACATGGGCACTATCTTTTCTAATACATTAGAAGCTGTTGCCCCCATTAAATTGAAAAAGGTTAGAGAAAAACGTACAACAGTAATACCATCCTCTCTAGAAAACAACTCGTAGTCTTGAGCACAAATGGAGAAAAACTAACTTGGCAGTTTTTAGAATGGCGTGGAAAAACAGTATATCCAGCTATAGACAGGCTCTGAAAGCTGCCAGGGCCGAGCATATCCACAAACTCATAGAAAATAACCAAAACAATCCAAGGTTTTTATTTAGCACAGTGGCTAGATTAACAAATAACCAGACGCCACCCGATCTAAATATTCCCTCACAGTTTAATAGTAATGACTTTATGAATTTCTTCACTGATAAAATAGATAACATCAGAAATACAATAACAAATGTAGATTCTACAGCGTATAATACTTTAGCTTCATTCATCGCACCAAAAGATAAACTGCAGTGCTTTACAACGATAGGACAGGAAGAGCTAAGTAAACTTATCACTTCATCTAAACCAACAACAGGCCTGTTAGATCCTGTACCCAATAAATTACTAAAAGAGTTGTTAACTGTAGCAGAAGAACCACTTCTCAATATTATTAACTCGTCGTTGTCTTTAGGTCACGTCCCAAAACCATTCAAGCTGCGGTTATTAAGCCTCTTATTAAGAAACCACAACCAGTCCTAGTGAACTGGCAAATTACAGACCAATTTAAAATCTTCCTTTTATGTCTTGGTAATATGATTAGAAAATACGGGATTAGTTTCCACTGTTATGCTGATGATACTCAACTATATATCTCAACAAGACCAGATGAAACCTCTAAATTATCTAAGCTAACAGAGTGCGTTAAAAATGTAACCAATAATTTTCTCCTATTAAATTCAGACAAGAAAAATATATTACTTATTGGACCAAAAGACAGTACACAGAATCTCTTGGACTACCATTTTGTTCATTTAAATGGGGAGTCATCTCAGTTATCACCAGTAAAATTTGGAGTGCCACAAGGATCTGTCCTAGGTCCTCTGCTATTTTCGATATACATATTGCACCTTGGTAATATTATTAGAAAATATGGGATTAGTTTCCACTGTTATGCTGATGATACTCAACTATATATCTCAACAAGACCAGATGAAACTTCTAAATTATCTAAGCTAACAGAGTGCGTTAAAAATGTAACCAATAATTTTCTCCTATTAAATTCAGATAAGAAAAATATATTACTTATTGGACCAAAAGACAGTACACAGAATCTCTTGGATTACAATTTGCAACTAGACGGCAACTAGACGGACTAGTTTCCTGTTCCTGTCCTGATTAAGTTAATTTGTCCCAGGTGTTTCCCTTGCTGTTTCATTGCTCCCAGGTGTGTCTCGTCATCCCCTCCCCCTGTGTGTATTTAAAGTGTTCCCAGTCCCTAGTTCTCAGTCCACTGTTAAACGTCTTTCCGAGTTCGTCTCCCTTGGTTCTTGAAAATAAAGTCTTGTTAAAGTATTCTCCAGCATCTCCTCGTTCCTCTGAAGTGTATTGTGACAATAACGTTCGGGGTTCAGACACACTCTCTCTGTTTAAATCTAGATTAAAGACACAATGCTTTGGCCAAGCATTCAAGTAATGCATCTCATAATCTTGTACTGCAGTTATATCTGATCAAATGCACATTATTGTTCTTTAGTTTGGGTTAAACAAATCAATTTTGCTTGGTTGGAACAGCAGCTACGCTAATTATGTCTCTATTTGTTTCTCTGTTTTTGCCGTAACTATGATTTACACAAGCTTCAGTCTGGATCCAGAACACCTGAGAAGAGATTATGTTAACCCCTCAGAGGACCTCAGATGATGCCAACCCTGAAACAACATATAGAACTACCAAATTTTGCTATAAGTTTGATTGCATCATATAATAATTGCTGTTAGTGTTCATCGGCTGTTTGATTACGTCTTTAATAGATTTTTCTGTACATGTCTGCCATGTGTACAATAACTGACAGTCACCACTGATAAGCTACCACTAAATATTGTAGAAACTTAATTTGCTGTAAAGTTGCTTTTTAACGATTTGTTTCGTGAAAAGCACTATACAAATAAACTTGAATTGAATAGTCTAACTCAGTGGTTCCCAACCCTGGTCCTGGAGGCACCCCAACACTACACATTTTGCATGTCTCCTTTCTCTGACAAGCCAGTTTCAGGTCTTGGAGCAGGGGTACCCAAACTCGGTCCTGGAGGTCCGGAGTCCTGCAGAGTTTCGCTCTAACTTGCCTCAACACACCTGCTGGTAAGTTTCTAGTATGCCTATAAGAGCTTGATTAGCTGGTTCAGGTGTGTTTAATTGGGATTGGAGCTAAACTCTGCAGGACACCGGCCCTCCAGGTCCGAGTTTGGGCACCTCTGTCTTGGAGTCTGTACTAATGAGCTGATGACCTGAATCAGGTGTGTTTGATTAAGGAGACATGCAAAACGTGCAGTGTTGGGGTGCCTCCAGGACCAGGGTTGGGAACCACTGGTCTAACTCATAGTGTAAAATATTCTAACTGATTGCTTTTAGATGGAAAACCTCTTGGTCTAGGATCTGTTTTCTTCGTAATAATAGCATAACAAAATAGATTTGGCAAACGATCCAGAGTATCGGCCCTTCTGTTTTTGGAAAGCGTCGTATGATTTTACAATGCATTTTCGCAGAGGGGAGCAAAGTAGCCAATCACAATCACAATGGCCAATGTGTTTAGGTTGGAATCCACGCACCGCTTTTTGTCCGGTGCTGAGATGTATCATGCTCATAACTTCATTAAAAAAAGTTTCATTGTGTGGTCACATTCATTGGTTAAAACAGAACTTTGTGAGATCGTGATGAATGAGTGACAGTTTTTAATAAATTTAAAGGGAGTGCTCTTTCCATGCTGTATACGATAATAAATTCAGAATTTAAATAAAACGTGTTTTTCATGCTTGACAAGCGGCCAAGTAGCTACGACACAGAGATAGCTAACTACTACATATAGAAAAAGATAATGGCCTAATTTCAGAAGCACAAAGTGATGTGATTCTGCAATCGAGCCTGGTCCAAATGCAGGATTTAGGTAAGGAAACGGTTTTTAATTATTTGTATTGGCTGCCGTGCCAAATTATGCACCTGCTTGCTTTTCTGTTTAAGTGTTTTTGTGAAGGTATATGCTTTAATAACAAATAATTGTAACATTTTACAATAAGGTTCCATTAGTTAATGTTAGTTAATGTATTAAAGTGTTAGTTATTGTAAAGTGTTTTGAGCGTTCACTGAAACTAAGCGCAACCCCGTTTGTGTGTATGAAACAAGGGATATTGCAGAAACTTCTTCCCTCAGGCTGTGTAAATCACACCATACACACACACACACTGCTGCTGCTGTTGCCCGGGACCAGGGCCACCAGGGACAGACTGACATGTTGTGACACTCTAAAAGGCACAGAGACTCCTGGGAGAAAGCAATAATAACACACACACACACAGCCTCAAACACAGTTCAGATGACTGTCTAGGGACATGAATAAACATTGTTAACAGAGCCTTTAATTCTATGTAGGGCTGGGTGATATGGCAAAGAGTGTTTGACTGATAGTAAAGTCAAGAAAATGTAACTACAACATGATTCAAGTAACCTTTTCTTCATTAACCCTCTAGTGATGGAAAATTCTATTCCAAGTGCACCACACATGTTGTCAACATGACGTAAATGTTAAACAAATCACTTGCTAAATATCTTTGCAGAAAAGATGCATGAACTACAACTATCTTGTACAAACTTGTCTTAAAAATACAATAATACATAAATGATACAAGGAAAATGCTTTAAAAAAATTATCAAAAGTCAAGGTAATTCAAATTTAAAATGACAACCAGTAGACTATTATTAACTATAAATGTTATGTATAATGAACAGCAGCTTTCAGCCTGATGTCACCATGATGCAAACATGAAATATCAGACAGACAGTAGTAGTTCTTTACAGGTTTTTTAAGCGATTACACTGCGTTTCCATTGTTTTTTTCTATGTGAACATGGGCGAGTTTGACTCGCGTCTCTTGCAGCGTCTCATGCATGAAATGGCTTTCTAAAAACGCGGCGCTCAAGTTAAAAGAAGTTTAGAAGTTTTTCCATATATGGTTTTGTTCTTGTTTGGTTTATCTCTTTAGTTAATTTGCTCATTAGTCATTATTAGTTAACTCCATTTACCTGTTTTCCCCTCGTCAGCTGCCTTACTTAAAGGAACACTACACTATTTTTGAAAATAGGCTCATTTTCCAACTCCCCTAGAGTAGAGAGGAACTTTGCTGCCGTACCATGGGTGCAGCAGGCGATATTACGCAGGGCCTGAAAATAGGCTTATTGGAAGTTACCTAGCTGGGACTATTTTCAGGCGCTGCGTAATATCATTGCGCCTGCTGCACCCATGGTACTGTAGCAAAGTTCCTTGATTATTACGCCGGAATGAGAGTATAGTTCCTAGCCATATCGGCCAAGAAAATCGCAGCTTTTTATTTTCCGTCAGTCTTAGTACATGATGTAACTACAGAAGAGTCAAGTTTTAAATAGGAAAAATATAGAAACTCTGGTCATTTTTGAGCGAGGTGCTAACAGTGATGGGAAACCGAGGCTTTCTGAAAGCGTTTGAGGCTTTCATGAAATTGTGCCGAAAAACGGTTCATTGCTCGAAGTTTTTGACACCAGTTGTGTCTCATTTGGAAGGCTGCACCCTCCGGAGATCGCATTCGAAGGCTGCATACGTCATTGAGGCTGTCTCATTTCAGAGAAGTAAGTAGGACACTCCGAATGCGACCTTCTTTCACAGGAATTCGGAGGATGCATGAGGTGTATCCTTCGCTGCTACAGATAACCCACAATTCTTTGCGTCGCCGTAAACAACCGTTGTTAATTTGAAAAATCCCAGCGCCGGCAGATGCACACACAAGCACAAATGTGGTGCTTACAACTTACCTTAAATCGCCTCGGTAAAAACGGATAAACTTTGTTTTTAATATCCTCCTTTTTTTCTTCTCTAACAGATGTCTGCTGTACATATGCTGCAGCTCCTCAAACATTGAACAAAATAAAACAAGTAAAAGCATTTTTTTTTTTCAAATTACTTTTTAATTTAGAAATAATTTTCCTTCATTTAAGTAGTGTGAGAGCGCAACAATGCTCTAAATGTGATGGCATAGCAACGTGATACTTCCTGTTTCCTTTTTCACCTGTCCTACGAAGGCCGTCTAATTTAATTCTAGGTTGAGGACACTTCGTATATGCATCCTACAGAGGATGCGACCTCCAGAGGATTCGAACTCCGGAGGGTGCTGCCTTCTAAATGAGACACAGCTACAGTGTGCATTAGCGACATCTGTTGGTCGGGCTTGTTTTCTCCATCATTTCTGACAAATCATGGCGGAGCAGAGGATGGTTTGAAAAAGCATGAGACCAGATACGCTTCGGAAGTCTGTGACATTCAAAAGTGGAATCAATCTGGGATCAATACAATATCTAATCTGATAGGCCTATAATCTCATCTAAATTAATTTGTGCCAATGAGACCACAACTCGTGCCATGTATAGCCTGGTCAACGAATTCACATATCATCAATAATATAAAATTCACAAACATGTGATCATAATTAATAATTGACGTGGGTAGCTGAAAATTTTTTTTTTGGGTGAGCTGTTATAGGCCTACCCTTATGTTGTGTTCGGGGTCTCTGAGACCCTAGTTATAAACATGATTAAATGTCCTACTGACAGCCCTCAAAGTGACTGAATAATCCTTTTATGCATGGGATCGTGAAGCGCCAGTTTTTTCAAACCAGCTGTCCCGACCTTCTGATACTGCATGACGTTGGAAGCTTCAAATGTTATCAATCACGTGGTATTGTCATTTCGATACAAGCATCGGCACACTGTGTGATACAACAATGGTTTGAAAACTGCATCGGAGCTGCAGTATCAATTGTCCCATCACTAGCTAACGGTCTAATCCGATTCAATGATCTATGCTAAGCTACAGCTAAAAGTGCTACCGCCAGACCCGGAGATCGGCTGAATGGATTTTAAAACGATCAAACTCAACGGTTTAACTCTAGGGGAGTTGGAAAATGAGCGGAAAAAATAGTGGAGTGTTCCTTTAAAGTCTTCTTTCTGTTCAGTAGTCGGTTATTGTTTCGTGTTACATGTTTTACTGCTACCCTGAGTTATTTCCTTTCCTGTATCTGTGTGGATTATAATTAAAGACTTTCTTTGTGGATTATCTTCGTCTTCATCGCCTTCCTTGGAGTACTGTAACCGAACCATTCAAAAGTTTTATTTTATTTTATTTATTTTTATTGATTTCAAATAAATACTGTTCTTTTGAACTTTTTAATTCATCAAAGAAAAAAGTATTATGGTTTCCACAAAAATATTAAGCAGCTCAGCGATTTTCAACACTGATAAATGTTTCTTGAGCAAATCAGCATATCAGAAGGATCGTGAGACACTGAAGTAATGGCTGCAGAAAATTCAGCTTTCCCATCACAGGAATAAATTACATTTTAAAATAGTTATTTTAAAGTGAAATAATATTTCACAATATTACTCTTTTTACTCTATTTTAAAGCAAATAAATGCAGCCTGCATGAGAAGAGATTTCTTTCAAAAATCTTATCATATATAGATATATCTGTACAATTATGCCCTTGTTTGTATTGTACTTAAATATGGTGGACATAAATATTTGAAACATGCTTGTGGGGATATAATTATCTTGTTACAGGCCTTAACACCCCCGTTTTCAGCTCACCCACAGCTTTCAATGTAAGAAACATTAATTAGTGTGTTTGGAAGTAAACCGAGAGAGAGGTAAACAATACACCGTAACTAATGACGGAGTGGCCATGAGTTAAAGAGCAACATGTTCAGATTGGACACAGCAGAAGCAGCCGCAGGAGACAGCTAATGGCTTTTAAATGACTGACAGATGACAGTGTGTGCGCTTTCCTAATTGAATAGAGAAGGCCATCGGATCCAAAAATAACCTTCATGAATTCATCTCTCCTTTGTGTTCTTCATTAAAAAGATGTAAAGGGCAAACGAGTAATAAGAATAGGATTAATTTATGAAGCAACCAGTAATAAATATTGACCAATGAAAAGGTATTAGATCTGCATTCCCCTATGACTCTCCACCAAAAATATAGTATGCCGTAAATTGTGGGCAAATTTTTCACTTGCTGCAAAGAAATATAAATGTACACTTCCACTTTTAACGCGTAACTTTTATTCTCGCTGTAGTTTTGTTGTTTCCGCCGCCATGTCGTAAAGACGCTGTGTGCTTCGTTGTAAAAGCGAAACTACTTTGTTTGGTCTTCCAAAAGAGGACAGTATCTGCTTCGTCATGCCTGGAGCTGATCCGTGCTGGTCGCTGAGGAAATACTACAACTTTGCGCTGTGGATCGCCAGATCGGCTTTCACCGTGGACGAAGCGGAGTCCAGCCCGGAGTCGTCACATGTCCTTCAGGACGCTCCTTCGTCGAAATCACCGGCTGTGCCGTTCTCAAGCCCACCCGCCTCTGCTCACTCTAACCCTCCCGCCGTTCCTCACGCTAGCCCCCGTCCTCTGCTCACTGTAGGCCGCCGTGTGTGACGCGGTTTCATTGTGAAAGCGAAACTACTTTGTTTGGCTTTCCAAAAATGGACCCGACTAGAAATCAGTAGTTAAGTTGTATTTACAACACTGTTCCAGAACACTTCAACCCAAATATTCAGATGTGTGCAGCACATTTTATGGAGGACTGTTTCCTGATGCTGGGAGAGTAGACTACAATGCCGGCTGTTCTGACTCAAAGACTGCAAGTACGTCTTTTATATTTAAAGAGTTTTTATATTTTATATATTTAAAGCGAGTTTTTTGGGCAGTGTAGAGTAGTGCTTGTTGTTTGTCATTTCTCTGATCACAAATGCAGACATGGTTTTATGTTTACGCGGCGCGATGCAACGCGTAAAAAGACAGTATAAGCAGTGTTGGGAAGGTTACTTTGGAAATGAAATAGGTTACAAATTACAAGTTACCCTATTTAAAATGTAATAGTAGTGTAACTTTTTCAATTACTTTGTTAAAGTAATGTAACTGATTACTTTTGATTACGTTTTGATTACTTTCCTAAATTTCTAATGAATGTTTATTTGCAACTGTTTAAACCATGCAGGTTTAACCTTACAGTAGTGCTCAACACTCAGACTTTCAAAATCCTTCATTGAATTAAGGTGATAATAACTGAACACATCCACCACAAAATCAGACTTTAGTACCGCCTTTTAGATTGATCTGAAGTTCAATGCAGATTTAAAATCATAAGAAATAGTTTACTGATACTGTTTTTGAAGCCAAATCTTTGCATAGCTACAGGAAACACTGCATCTAACAACGGTTTGGGAAAAAAAATAATTAAAAAATAATAATAAATAAATGCATATCAACTCTAATACAGTTATCTAATAAGCATGTGTCCTATTCTGTGTACTAAACTCCTGAAACATTGGTGTCTCTTTGTATATGATATGACGATAGTTTTCTCAAAATAAGTAAAATATGAAGTGCTTAGCTAAGTAAACAAAGACAAAACTACAAAAGCATATTTACAGATGGAACTGACCTGCACTTGAAACCCTGAACAGCAGGCCTAGTTTTGCTTCTCAGCTCCACCTGTGCGCTTCCACAGTCCACTCCATTCTCTCTCTCGCGTTGATTAGGCTACTCTGATCCAAAACGTTTGGCGGAGGCGCGGAGAGTCGCTTTAATACATTCGGCAGGCAATTATACAATAATAATATTAAAATAGTGGGCCAAATCGGCTGCCAGGCCAGCGGGAATAGTCCCGGTTCTCCAAATGGCCAGTCCGCGCCTGATTTCCACAGATACGCAGAACGTGCAGGATTCATATATTGTCTTTTTTGCGGCTTAATATTCTCAGACACTAGTCCTTATCGCGTTTTGATTCGAATTGTCAGCATCATTACTCCAGTCTTCAGTGTCACATCCTTCAGAAATCATTCTAATATACTGATTTGCTGCTCAAGAAACCTTTGAATTCACTATAAATTACATTTTTAAATATATTCAAATAGAAAACAGTTATTTTAAATGGCCTAGTAAAAATGTCAAAATGTTACTGTTTTGCTGTACTTTGGATCAAATAAACGCAGGCTTGGTGAACAGAAGAGACTTCTTTAAAAAAACATTAAAAATCTTACGGTTCAAAAACTTTTGACTGGTAGTGTATAGTCAACTTTAATTGTTCTCTCATTTCTAGCTTTTAATTGGCTTAGAAATCAGATAACTGCTGGACAATAACCAATAACAATGATTTGCTTATACAAACACTTTTTAATCACATAAGGCAGAATAGTTTCAATACTGTAATAAATTCTATGTCAGTTAGCACTGCATTGTTCATATACTTTATTTATTACCTGGAGATGACTTGACAAACACAAATAAACCATATTGTCGCAGTCGTATGTTTAATGTCTTCATGTTTCCAAATGTTTCTGTTTTCATACAGATAGCTGGGTGCTTTTGTCCATATTAGGAAGGTTCATAAATATGTAAAATCCAATAAAAGCCTTTTTATTTTAGATTAATTTATATGTTAAACAGATGTTTAGCCATGGTAACAGAATTCAGCTGAAACATTTTCTTGAAAAAAAAGCGCACACACAGTACACAGAATCCTCAATTCACCAAGTTACATGCATCAAAGCTCAGAATATCATTTCTTAATTAATTTTCACAACTTGTCCACTGGAAAAAAGGGGAATTTGGAAATAAATGAAAGGAGAAAAAACTGCCTTGTCTTCACCTCTACAGGGACAGAATCCCAACCAAAAATCCCAGCAACACAAAATAGTGTTATTTAACAATATTTCAAATAATAAATTATGAAAAATCTGAATATTTATAGGAATAAATAATAATGAATCTTAAATTATAAATAATGAAAAGACCTTAATTCACGTTTTTATATATTTTTTACCTCATTTGTTTAGTTAAATTATCAGCATAACAATTTAGGTGAATAGTTGAATTATAATGGCTTACAGCACTAGCGGCATGAACTCAAGTTTGTGTAAAACCTGATGATCATGTTCTCCAGCACGATTTGAGAACGATCGAAAAAGCATCTTGTGCTTCAATGGAAGCAAGAACATCGAACTTTTGGTAACCGGTAAATGTCGCAAAATTTCATACATTTGACCAGCTCAAACATTTGTCATACATTGTGTGTCATAACATTCTTTTTCTTTTTCTTAAATTGCAAAACCTATTTTAAGGATTAAATTAAAGTACAAAACCCATAACTTCCAGATCAGAAACACGATCTACATTTAGACACACCCATTTCTCTGAGCCACAGATACCCATACTTGACTCCGCTGTGCTGCACCTGTAATGTGACGTGACGGCAGCACATCCGGTTTTCTCTCTAGCTGCGCCTCAACGCACCACAGATTTCATCTCCCACATCTCATCCGCAGCTGCACCAAAGCACATCCCCGGAGACTCTGTTCCCAATTCAATTACATGATCACATATAAGAGGTCAATTCAAACATTTTTTGGCAACAGCCACCGCAAAAAAACAACCTGTTTTCCTTTCTAGACAAAATAAACGGTGTGTCACAATTTGCTAAGACCATTCTGTGAATACATTTATGTGAACTAACAGCAGGATTCTTGTTTATGAAACTCATCTATTCGTATGCATCTTTTATTGAGGTTGCTGTACACAGAGATTCATGAATACACTGAAGTTTTTACACTCAGCTTTTAATTACTGTAAAACATCTAACAAACTGAAAAAAAAAGATCCATTGAGGCAGAGATCAGAGAAGACAGTGCTCATTTCTCCTGTGAAAGTAAAGCAATCTCACACTAAACAAACATCTCATCAAAACTCCATTTAATATCACGTCAAGGCAGTCATCCGAAAAGAAAATAGCTTGTCTTTCCTTTCAAACTGCATGTCCTGCTAAATACTGCGGTTTGGAGTTTTCTTTTGAGTAAAACCATCCCAGAGGTCACTGCAGCAACACTGCTATTCATTTGGAAGTCTCTGAATGTGGCAAGACCGTAAACAAACTGGAAAATTAGCGCTGCGTGTTTGCCAATGTATGATACTCTTCATTGGCACCAGAGTAGTTTCATATGCGAATATGGCAGAGGGGCGAGAAAAAAGGAGAATGGTTAACAGATATAACACTACATTTCTCAGCTCTGGCACGCCGCACAACACCGTTTAAGAGTGTGCAAAGAAGACCGATCGAAACTATTTTGTGAATAAAAACAAAAAAACAACGGCCAAAAGTGAGGTAAAGACAGAACGAATGTGATGCAGACAGTCAAGATGAACTCAGAAGTACATGTCCTGGAAGAGGTTCTGGCCCATCTCAATGTACGCCTCTTTCTCCGGAGCGCTCATCTGTTCCACCAGCTCGGGTCTCTGGCTCACTTCCCTGTAAGAGAAGGGTCTTCCCCCTACCATAACCACAGGGTCATCCCCAACCTCCTCGAACTCATCACCATCATCTTCGCCCTCCTCATCTTCTTGTTTTCCTGGCCGCAGTGCTGTAGCGTTGTGCATAGTGTGGGCTGGAGCCCGGGGCGGCGAGTCCTCATCCGATTCACTGGTATCGCTGTCAGAGTCGCTGGCGTTAGCCGCTGGAACGGTCGGTCTGTAGACGACAGCACCTCCTCCTGGACCAACTCCGCTCCTCTTCTCGTGAATGAGGAGAGCCAGCATCACCTCCTCATTCTCATCCTGTGCGGCTCCTCGTCCAGTCATTCCCTCCTGGGTTACTATAGAGTCCTCGCCAGCTGGTGTGTAAAAATTGGAAGAAGAAGAAAAAAAACAGGGCCAATTTAGATGCACATTTCTTAACCATAAATGTGCTATACTGTCTAAATTCAAGTCCTTTCTGATGCCATATGACAGCTTTATAGGAACAGGGCATAATTTAAGTTGTTTGTCAATGACAATCTTGCCGTCCATTCAAGTACTTAACTTTCACCCACACTTCTACACTTTCAAACCCATAAACTACGATACATGCAAGAATAAATTAACTGTACATTTGTTTTTTTCTCATCCTTCTTCAATGGTGTTGAATATGCAAATACATTTTTTTTTTAAATATCAGAGGTGAAAGCAAAGTTTTTCATTGAATAAGGACTGTAAATTTGTCTTTCTCATGCAAAACTATTTTATGGCTTTTGAAGTCTCTAAACCTGGAATATAGCACAATAATAACTCAACTCAAATAGACTACTTTTACTGTACTCTTTTGTCATTGTAAATAAAATAAAAAATAAAAAAGCATGGATCGCAATAGCAGCTTGGATATTCTGCTTAAAGGGGTCATATGATGCGATTTCAAGTTTTCCTTTCTCTTTGGAGTGTTACAAGCTGATTGTGCATAGATAAGATCCCTGAAGTTGCAAAGACTAAAGTCTCAAAACCAAAGAGATATTCTTTATCAAAGTTAAGACTCTGCCACGCCCCCCTAAAACGTCTCATTCTAACACGCCCCCACATATCTACGTCACTATGTGGAAATATTTGCATAATGCTGCCCAAATGTGCACGCAAAGAAAGAAGGCGTGGTTTCAGTAACCGCAGTTAGTGTTGAAGCAGCATGTCAGGGAGATGCTGTGTGTTTCTAGGCGAAAGCAAAAGCACTTTATTTGGCCTTCCGAAAGTAGATGCATTTAGGAATCTTTAAGATTACTTACAACAGAACAGCAATGCATTTTATGGACGACCGTTTAGTGAACCTAGGAGAGGAGGTAATTCTGACTTTGCTATGACAATCTGGCGCTTCTGAATCAGCTACTGTTTTGTTATTAGTTTAAGTATTTGCTATTGACTGTTCAAATGCGAAGTTTTGTGCATCGTGTGTGTGTGCGTGCGCATGCGTGTGTGTGTGAGTGTGAGAGCGAGAGAAGGAGGGAGAGAGAGAGAGAGAGAGGAGGGGGGGTCACATCACATCACGTTAATAAATAATTTTAATAGTTTTAGTTGAAAACAACACTGTCTCGTGCATATGACTGGCCACTTTGACTGAACAGGAGGTGCTGACCTCTGTTTTAGCGCTGGGATTTCTGACGGTTCGGGCTCCAGGAGATCATGTGACAAGTTGATGTCCTCTGTCTCTCGTAGCAATACATAGATGGGCTCGATCTGCTCGTTGAATCGAGCCACCAAAGTGCGGGCGTCTTTCTTTGGCACGGCCGATTCGTCCTCCTCTACTTCTGTTTGACAGAAGGTACAGCGGAACGTTCCTGTGTTGAGAAAAGAAGGTCTTTAAGCACAAAATATCAAGTGTTGAAACCGTTTATTCTGCTTATCAGCCCTCATTCTCAACCACTTCAACACACCAACCCCATCCATCATGTTTGGCACCTCCAAGTCATTCGGTTTGAAAGTTAGAGCCTAGAAAAACTTTGTCAAGGGGCTCCATATCTCTGGTTCCATGTTAGCCAGAGGCTCTAAATGCTGGGATTCCATGTCCCCTTTTCCCACAGACATGGTGTCAATTGTGGCGCTGGAGCCAGTGCCCAATCTGACACCCCATCCTTTGGCGTTTCCACCAGGCAATTTTAAGACTGAAAATTTGGCTCTGATGATCTCAGATCTGCTGTTCTTGAACCAGGAACCACAAGCATCAGTAGCTAGTAGTCAAACCAACAACAAATCAGTATGGCTAAACAAGACATTCTCATTATAACTGACTACCTGTGCACGCTGGAATTGGCCAATGCTGCACATTAAGTCTAAAATAAAATTATTAATTTACAAATACACCACTGTTCCAACGTTTTTGGGGTTGGTAAGATTTTTTGAAAGCTTTTGAAAGAAGACTCGTATGCACTTAAGTTACATTTATTTGATTAAAAAAAAAATTACGTATCACATGATATATTCATATATTATATGAAATATTACCATTTAACATAACTTTTTTTATCATGTGATTTATTCCTGTGATGGCAAAGCTGAATTTTCCTAACATGAAATCATCATATTACGTTGATTCAGTGCACAATAAAAAAAAATTACTATAAAATGTTGTGCTGCTTAATATTTTTATGGAAATCATGATTTATTTTTTCAGGATTCTTTAATGAACAGAACGTTCAAAAGACAACATTATACATGTATTTACTGTCACTTTTGACCAGTTAAAACATCCTTGCTGAATAGAAGAATTAATTTTTACTTATGGCCGTTATATCAAAAACTTTTTTGGTTTTATTATTACTAAAATAATAATTAAATAAATTAAATTAAATAGTACTGCTAGCAAAATGAAAAATGAATATATTTAGGGACTACAAAAAGAAACCGGGTGTGGTCCAATGGTATTTACTCAATAGCATCTAGAGGATGGTGCCAAAACCACTGCTGACCATCTAATATTATTGAAACAGGAAGAACAGTCACAGACACAAGGACAAACATACACAAACACAAGGACAAACATACACAAACACACACTCCCAGAATTCACTGGTGTTCCATTGCAAGCGAAGCTGGTCTGGTTTGCCATCTGCTGCTGAAGTTATTTACAGCCTTCTGCCAAGAAAACACACAGCAGGGCCCTCTGTATGAGTATGTGGTGTACACCAGCTACTAGCTGAATATAAAATACATGCCTTGACATATTTTACATATGTGTGTACTTAGCATTTAATGGTCAGTCACAGATGGTGCTGATATTGTAACCTTCCTTTAATAATAGTATTTTATATAGAATATCAATCTATTCATGTTCATGTTTTGCTCTCATGAACACACACCAGCAATGTTTTTTATGCTGAAATACTCCCATGTTGTTGTGCTGAGTGCATGGTGAAACAGCTTCCGAGTTTCTGGCCTTGAGGGGAATCGAATGAGTAAACGATTCACTGCAATTTCCATCTTAAAAGCGTTGCTGGAAAGTTCACAACAAAATCTGTGAAGGCGCTCCTGAAAAACAATCACCTCCAGCTAGGCCCTTTTACTACAGATGTCTTCTCTGCCAATACAGGAGGGAGGGAGGGAGGGAGGGAGAGAGAGAACATTTATACATTTTTTCTACATATACTTATAATATAGAGGGAGAGGGAGAGGGAGGCTTAATACAACTTTTATTAAAACCTTAACTTTTTTCCAGATTTCTTATCCGACCATATAATAATTAACAAAATCGCATTTGATAACCATTCAAACATATTCACATTTATACATTTTTTTCTATATATACTTCTAAATACACACATTTCTTTAAAACTTTAATACCATTTTCCAAAACTTCACACAAAACTCCTTCAACGGACCATATTTCAGAAAACATTTGAATATCATTAATCAATCTAAAATATGTGTATTCAATTCTGATTCTGGCACTCACCATGCTTCTAAAAATATCTACTACATTTATTGAACCTATACCCATTAACTTATTTTTTCGAGTCTTCCAAATTGCCATTTTAGCCATATCCAGCAAAAAGTTTAATAAGCATACTTTTCTTCTCTTATGAAATGTATATTTGGGACCACTAATAAAATATTGATTAGAAAAATCTTCACTTAAACCTTCAAAACAGTTCTTTAAAACAATAAAAAAAACTGTCTAACCTCATACAATATATAAATAAATGTTCAACTGTCTCTTCAATTCCACAAAAAGGACATTCCTTACCCACTGCTGGATTCAGGTGTGCCACGTGTCTGTTCGTAGCTATGATACCATGAACAAGTCTCCATTGTAGGTCTGCTGTACGTTTCTCAACAGGAGGTTTGTACAGAGACCTCCAGGATCCTCTAAAGTCTGGCCCAAACACATCTGTCCACCTCCCTACTCGTACTCGGTTTAAAACAGTCTGATGGGTAACTTTAACACAAGTAATATAGATGGCTTTCTTACTTGCTTCACGAAACTGTCCCATCTCCGGAGTTTTAAAAGATAGTATTGTGTCAGCATCTTCATAATTTTCATCTGCTGCTGCAGATATACTAATGGATGGAAACTGATAATTTTTCTCCCAATCCTGAGACGGTTGAATTTCCAGTGCCTCCCTGCAGGTTCCAGGTAGCGCACTTTGCACCTCTTCTATCACCTGCTGTAGAAGACGTAGAGATCGAATCCCCGTGTCACACTGTAGTGCTGCAGCCGTTTTCCACCCTTTAATGTCTCTCAGATTTCCTATTTTTGTTAGTCCAGCTCCCAACAAGCAATTTATCAAGCTTTCTGATGACAATGTCCTGGTGTGTATCAAAGAAACAGAGACACTTGACCCATTAACATCTCCTGGTATATGAAAACCTTTCAAATTATTTTTCAGCTTAATTAACAAAGGCTCAATAGCTAAGCTATAGAGTTGTCCAGAAAGTGGACAACCCTGCCTTATTCCCCTTTTAACAGGTACTGGGCAACTCAATCCCCTTCCCACCTTAAGCATTACTGAAGCCCCTCTATATAATAATTTTATCCATGAAATAAAAGTTTCTCCAAACCCAAAAGCTTTCAAAACATTTATAAGGTAGTTATGGCCCACACAATCAA
Organism: Sinocyclocheilus grahami; assembly: GCF_001515645.1. NCBI lineage: Eukaryota > Metazoa > Chordata > Actinopteri > Cypriniformes > Cyprinidae > Sinocyclocheilus > Sinocyclocheilus grahami. Next base: position 407,699 of record NW_015505425.1, on the reverse strand, counting down.
ATGCCTTCTCTTGATCAATTGATAATAAACCAGTATTAAAATTATTTCTCATAGAGAGGTCAATTACATCTCTTACTAAAAATAAATTATCCATTATTGTGCGTCCTGGAACACAGTATGTTTGCTCATTTGTCACAACAATACTTAAACTTTTTTAATCTATTTGCTAAACATTTAGACAGTATTTTATAATCTTGACACATTAAAGATACAGGGCGCCAATTTTTTAACAACCCTAAGTCACCAGTTTTAGGCAGAAGTGATAATACTGCCCTTTGACAGCTGCTGGGTAAAATACCTTTTGAGACATTCACCAATTACATTGTAAAAGTCTTCTCCTAAAACATTCCAAAATGATTTATAAAATTCAGCAGGCAAGCCATCTACACCCGGGGCACGTCCTGTGGACAGTTGCATCACAGCCTCTGAAAGTTCTTTATAAGTAACCATTTTATCCAATGTCATTCTGTCCTCAGGTTTGAAGTTAGGTAGTCCTTTCAATAACTGATCCATACTCGCAGGATCACAGTCTTTGGGCCCAAAAAGTTCAGCATAAAAAAACATTGCAATTTTTCTCATTTCAATGGGATCCGAAGTTAATGTGCCATTGCCCTTCCGAAGGTACAGCATATTTTTTTTCTTTACTACTTTACGTTCTAGATTAAAAAAAGAACTTTGTTGGAGCATCCATCTCCTTGATGGAAGATATCCTTGCTCGAATCAAGGCACCTTTTGCTCTTTCCTCTAGAAGAGTTTTCAGCTCTTATCTCTTTTTCTTTAAATCATTAGTTTCACCCAAAGCATTCGAATCAAGCAAATTTTCCATACCATTAATATCTTTCTCCAACCTTTCAATATTTCTCTTAACAATCACCGTACTATTATAAGAAAATTGCTGACAAAAAATCTTGATTTGAACTTTTCCTATCTCCCACCACTGAATTACATTTTCAAAATGTTCCTTTTCTAGTTTTCACAAAAAAACGTATCATGTAACAGTTTAACATTGAAATGCCAATAAGATTTTGGATGCGATACCCTTGTAGTATTAAAATCAATAGTCACTATATGGTGATCAGAAAAACCACAAGGAGATATACCAACATTCATAACTCTATTATTAGAAGTTAATGTGCCATTGCCCTTCCGAAGGTACAGCATATTTTTTTTCTTTACTACTTTACGTTCTAGATTAAAAAAGAACTTTGTTGGAGCATCCATCTCCTTGATGGAAGATATCCTTGCTCGAATCAAGGCACCTTTTGCTCTTTCCTCTAGAAGAGTTTTCAGCTCTAATCTCTTTTTCTTTAAATCATTAGTTTCACCCAAAGCATTCGAATCAAGCAAATTTTCCATACCATTAATATCTTTCTCCAACCTTTCAATATTTCTCTTAACAATCACCGTACTATTATAAGAAAATTGCTGACAAAAAATCTTGATTTGAACTTTTCCTATCTCCCACCACTGAATTACATTTTCAAAATGTTCCTTTTCTAGTTTCCATTTTTCCCAAAAACATTTAAAGTTTTCACAAAAAAACTTTCTTTTTTTGTGAAACGTTCTTCTCCATTTCTATCCAATACAAAATTAGTGGTACAATTCCAATCACCTCCCATTATTACACGCATTCCCTCATCAACATGTTTTCTAATTTCAGTGTTTAACTTCCTAAATAATTCAGTGCGCTGTAAACCTACATTCGGAGCATACACATTGATAAAAAGAAACTTTAACTCTTTAATTTCCACTATAGCCATTAAAATTCTACCTTTTTCTAATTCATAAGTGGACAAAATATTTAGCTCTAAATGTTTAGAAAAAAGAATTGCTACCCCTGCACTCAAGTTTGTTCCATGACTCAGAATGCATTCACCTTCCCACCACCTGTTCAATTCAACTTCATTCTGACTGTCTGAATGTGTTTCCTGTAAAAACATTACATTAATATCTTTGAGATGAACATATTCTGTAATTACTGCTCTCTTATTCCTATCTCTCCCTCCATTAATATTCAAGGATCCTACTCTCAAAATAGCCATAAGAAGATATAAGGAGAGAAAAGAAAGAGACAGAAAAAGAAGAAAACATTGCAAAGACGCCCTTGATATGTATCTCATTTTACAAGATCAGTTTGATTTACGTTTAACTGGGGTTTTCCCCTTTCTGAGTTTAGTGAGAATCTTCTTTAATCGAAACCTCTTTCGTTTACTCAGTTTCTCTTCTCCTACCCTCCTTTGCCAATATAGAACCGAAGATTCAAATCTCTTTATATCTGGAAAAAAATTCCTCACCTCCGCAACCTTTCCGAAAGTCTCATCCAAAAAAGAATTTATCTCATCCAAAGAGTAAACCTGATCACAACCTACCTGGGATATATCTGACAAATCAGAAAAATCAGATAAAACACCATCCTCATCATCAACCTCGTTCATCTCGTCCTCACCTAATTTCCGTACCTTTTCTGTAAGCTTACCTGAATTCACTTTCATGACATCACCTTGATCTTCAACATCTCCAGAATCCATTAGTTCACCTTCCCTTCTTATCTGATGTTCCTTCCTTTCCACCTCATTTATATCAGACATCTGTGCTTCATCTCTTTCAACCCTTTGCTCATTCTCATCAGACAACTCCTTATTCTTCCTTACACTCTCAATAATAATGTCCTCATCATTCCTTACTTCCTCAGTAAGAATCTCTTTATCATTTCCCACATCATCAGTATTGATTATCGTTTGATTTCTATGTGAATTCAATTGCACTTCAGTTTCAATTCCACTCGGGCCTGCTACAACACTAGCAGGACAAGATAACCTTACATGCCCAACCGCACTGCACTCATAACAACGCATCTCACCTGTGCTCGCATACAACATAAACGACCTGCCTTCATACATGCATCGAAACGACACGTTTAGCTTTTGCGAATTTAAAAACACAAACACTTGTCGCCTAAACGACAGCACATGTTTCAAATTCGCATTTTTGCAGCCAAGTGGAACCATTCTGATTCCACTGGCGAGTTTCCCGAAGCGCGTTAGCTCGCGCTCAATTTCAGCATCAGGAATGAACGGCGGAACATTTGAAATGGTCACTTTACTTGTTGGAGTCATTAATGGTTGAACATGAACAAAAGCGCCACTTACCGAAATCCCGCTTTCAATCATACGGTAGACTAGTAGTTCATCCTTGAGAAAAACCACTACCGCTTTATTCATTCGGGACGCAGAGACAATATTTTCATGTCCCACTTTCTCAGCCACCTCTAACAGCACGTCTTCCACAGATTCTCCATTATTCGTGACACACCTGATACCATGACGGAGCGACAGAGATGACGCCTGCACACTCAAGTGCGACGCCATCTCCGTCCTGCAACGACAATATTAACCTATTATACACGAACAAAAATTAGAAATTTGTCAAATCAAACAAAAATCAAACTAATCCTGCGAAAATAAACATAGAAACCCTTCCAAAAAAACTCCCAAGAGAGTAGTTAGGGGAAAAAACAGAAAAATTTCAATTTTCCCTCTCACCGTGATCACCCTCCCACACCACCGCGTCCCAGCATGCACCGAGAGAGAGAGAGAGAGAGACTTTAAAAAGAAAAGAAATAATGTGAAGGGAAGATAAAAAAAAGTTCTCCGTCACATTTGACACAGCTCCAGAGGAAATATTGACAAGCCCGGAGCGCAGAGAACAATTTTACTGCAGCCCTCTTGGTCAGACAGTCTGTCTGCCTGTCCTCTCTCTCACACGCACACACGCACACGCACACGCACACACACAAAAGAAAAAGAAAGAAAGAAAAACCAAAAGCGATAAGGAATGCAGAGATAACAGGCTGCATTTTAAACGTCTAAATAAAGATGAGGAGATATCAAAAAGACGCATTTTCAAACGCATGCAAACATCATGTATTGCAGGAGTAAGGGCAAAGCAGGTGCATTCTGTTCAAGTAGAATGTGTTTTTGCATTCCACTGCACTCTTTTCATTGTTTTTCTATGTAAACATGCACTAAACTGATGTATTTGACCGTTGTGCTTCCATTTTTAGTCCTTAATTTGTTTTGTTACACTACACTTTCATTACATTACACTACTCGTTACACTGTCTCGCATTTAAACACAAAAACATGTTTTTTTCCAATGTTTTTCTACATACACACATGCTGGATAGACATCGTTGACCATTGCGTCTTTTGCAGCATCTTGCGTGTGAAACGGCATTATAAAAATGTGACATTAAAGTTTAAAAGTTACCTTGCATTTTTTTCTCCACTCCACTGCCCTACATCTCACATTTTTAAAAGCAAAAATAGATTTTTGCATTCAATTGCACTGCTTTTTAATAGTTTTCTATGTAGGTCTTTGCTTGGTGTACCAAGTCTTGCTGCTTTTATAACGTTTTGTGTATGAGTGCTGCATTTTTAGGATGACATGTCAATGCATCTTGTGTACATCGGCTCTTTTTTTAAACACAAGAATGCATTCTGTATCAACTTTAACAGAGTCTAAAAAGGGCATTGCTCATTTGCGTTATAGAAGTAGCAAGATGCACCTCAGTGATCAAATATTTACATCATTAAAAAAAAAATCTAATCTCACTCTAAAGTGACGGACAAGAAAGGAAGTTCACTAGCACAGAAAGGCCTTACACTAAATTGAGGGAGACAAAAGCAGGCACTGACCCACAGGGATGTTATAGTAAGAAATAAAAGTTTTTCAGTTTTTCTTTTTACACACCAAAAAAGAATTCTGTAGAGATATCAATTCCAAAGCCCTGGCCAATTAGCAATATGGCACATGCACACACTCTGGTTGTCATCTTTGTTTTTAGTCAAAGTGTGCATTGGATCTGTGCGTACAAATTGTCGCAATGATCTAAAGGAACATGGCGTGGTGCTGTTAGCGTGTAGGCATACATTAAGGCTTCTGTCGGAGAAAAGTGGGCTGGTGCCTTTGTGTTTACAGTTTTTGTATTATCTATGAGATATGAATAGGTCTGGTTTAAATTACATAGCACTCACTCCAGTGATTCAGAGCTCTTTTGAAAACAGGATGGTGCTTTGTTCCGTCGTCTACGCCAAAGAACAAAAGGACTTTTGAGATCAGCCTTTAAAAGATGAATCCAGCATCATTTCAGCATTTGAGAGAGGAGAACGTTTTTTTCATGAGGGGGTCTGAGCAACTGTGACAAATGTACCACTGATTGCAACTGCAGCAGAGCTAATGCAATGATAATAATTACAATACAAATACAGTTAACTGTTCTGCATTGAAGGACTGTATATAGATGAATTCAAATAACTGTTCTGGATTCAATACAAGTTAAGCTATAGACAGCACTTAAATCCCTATTCAGAAAGGATTAGCTTTCAGGACAGAACGTCTGAAATCTTCAGCAATTCGCAATGGATTAGCAATGTCTGTAGTAAATGGCCAAATGGGTGAATCGACTACATTTATGCGAAGCGTCTGGAAATGACTGACCAATCACAAAAGTTTAGTATGAACTGTGCACTGCAGTCTATATTACACTACAGTTCAAAAGTTTGGAGTTTAATCTTCTTGAGTTAGATTTTTTGAAAGAAGTCTCTTATGCTCACAGAAGCTGCATTTATTATAAATACAGTAAAAACTGTAATATTGTTATATAATTACAATTTAATATAACTGTTTTCTATATTAATACATTTTAAAGTGTATAATTTATTCCTGTGAAGGCAAAGCTGAATTTTCAGCATCATTACTCAAGTCTTCAGTGTCACATTATCATTCAGAAATCATTTTAATATGCCGATTTGTTGCTCAAGAAACATTTCTTACATTTCTAGATGCTCCAAATGTTGAAAGCAGTTGTGCTGCTTAATATTTTTGTGGAATTCATTATACATTTACACAAAACTAGAATAAAACTACTGACATATATATATATATATATATATAAATAAAAAAACAGACAATTGGTTCATGTCACAAACTTACTTGTTTGTTAGTAAAAAAAAAAAAAAGGGGCATTCTAAAATTAGTTTTTTAAAACAATAATACCGGTAATAAAATAAATAAATAAACAGATTCACACAATGCTTAATTCATTTTCCTCACTGAAATAAAACACAATCTTTCTTCATCTTTTACATGGGTAACCAATATCAGATGCTACAAGGAACAATTTAAAATTAATTTTAGATGATTTTTTTAGTTCAATAACTCCATAAACAAACAAACAAAATGATCTGTATTAGGTTCAGTGTTGTATAACATGCATCATTTAAATAAAGTGCTCACTGACTAAAGATCTCTCTTAAAATGTTGTGAAGAATCTTTTAATTTTCTGGTCTCTTTTCATTGACCAACATCCACTTCCGACATGTGCAGGACTAAAGAAACAACTATTTTTAAATGTATAAAAATGAGTTGATCCACTGGCTTTTGCTGATTATTGATAGCATGCAAAAGATGCCAAATGTAATGCGAATCAACCATTGAAAAACCCATATTTTTTGATCTACATATTGGTTAGTTACAGACTTTGCTATATGCATGTGCGACTCAGAAGGAAGGAAGACTAGAAGTAGATAACTGACATGAGGCAGCGTGAAGACATTCCAAGATAAGATCAGCAAGTGACTTATTACTGTGCAAGCCTGACCTGTCAGATCTCCTTATCTCCCCTAACACCTCACCAATCAAAGAGATTTTCATAAATCAATTTTGATTTGCTCAACAAGGGGGGACATGGATGCGCTTGACCAATCAGATCAATACACTCTCCTGTTCTAAGACACAACTAAGCAACCTAAGCACAAAAGGCAGCACAGGGTGACAACAGCCAATAGCAAAACATCCACATTTGAGTCCACTCGGAGGACACAGAACACTGTGCATCATGAAACTCATGTCTATAAAATCCTTTCAGGGATACTAGTCCAGGAGGGAACATGGGAAATAAGTTTGCCTGTAATGGCAGGGTCTACTACACAGGGTTAGGTGCTTTATTGTTGGCCGTTCCATTCTTCAGCTCTATCCTCGCCAATCCTCCTGATGTGTATCCTAGCAACAGCTTTACCTCCCTGTCTTCCAGTTTGCTTTCAGCAGAGGTGAGGTTGAACACATGCCACGCGGTCTTTACCTGCCTTTATTTTCCTCTAACACTCATCACTCACCTCTGACACCGCTTTCAGTCCTCCAACACTCTCGCTCTTATTCCTGTTCCTCTCATGCGTCCATCACTCTCTTAAACATATGCTTTCTGTACAGAGGAGTTCCTCCTCCTATATTTATAAAACAGCATGCAAAAAGTAACCAACTACTTCTGGCAAGATTCTGAAGTGTGCATCTAAAGATAATGGATGCTTTATTATCCCATGAGGCCACGGGAGAGGATATGACAACACAATGAATGTAGTATACTTTCCAATTATACACTAGATGATACTTTTTTAATGGTTGCAAGGTAAGTATTCAAAATAAGTACCTAATCTGAGATATCAGACGCAGCCACTGTCACTGTGTTCCGACTCACTTCCCTTGGGCAGCACTGCCAACAGATTTAAAATACAAAATATATTTTTACAGTACACGTTAAACTGGTGATGACAAGCTAAAATAGTAAATCTAATCGTCACATTCACTTGATAACTGCAGATACCAGAAAAAGACTATCCGCAAAACACTGTATAAATAGAGCAACTCAACACACATGTTGCTAATGCATAACTAGAAGTGTCTCTATCTACAAAAGCAGTCCATTTTAAAAAACAATTTACAGTTTTAAAACTCATTTCACACATTTAATTACTGAAGAATTGCTTTAATAAAAATATGAGTTGTGCATTTCTGCTAAAGCCCTCTGGTTTTCTTGTCTGCCAGGCTTACATTGTAAGTCCATTACTGCAAACACTTCCTGTTCGCTTACAATGAGGTTTGAAAATAACCCAGATTATTCCTTTAATTGATGAAACCACATTAATGTCTTTTCATCGGCCCTACATATTCAGTCAGTTCCCTACAAACACTGTTCAAATCTCTTTTCATAGCTTTTAAAGGTCTTATGCATGTACTTCAAGATGTATTTGAAGATAATTAAGGCAAGTCCCAATGCGTCAGTGTTATTCAGTGACCCTACAGACAAGACTTCAGTATTCAGACTCTCCTTTCATATATTTTCCTTCTGAACACAAACACAGGTTAGATCAATTATACATGATTCAAGACTGCTGGAATGGACTCAAACACATACACACACATACACTACGCAGACTTTGGTTTTGCTGGGTTCAGTCCATAATAAAAGCTTAAACAGGGACGGCCAGTAGTGTGCAAAGCTCTGAAACCGTTATAACGCAAGTCACGTCAAGAGCAGCACTTGTGTGTGTGTGTGCGCGTGTACTTCACTAAGTACATAAATCAGCAGCTGTTAGTCAGAAGTGTAAAACAGTAGGCACAGAAGCAAAGATGATGATGATGTCAATCTGGTGTGCTAATCCTTACAGCCACCTCTACGAGATCACAGCCTGTTTATTTTTAAACCTATTAAAATAAAGTTTCATTTCCATTCCTGTCTGTGATTACTGTCTGGAAAGTGACGCAATTCAGCATCAGTCTCCAAGTGAGGTTCAATGAAGTGTTGAAAACATTACAGCTTTTGCCCTCTGCTGCCATCATGTGTCTGAATACAGCTCTGCCAAAGTGTGGATCAAGAGACATAAATGAATCACTTACATAGATTACAACACACTTACCAAAAGTTGGCAAAAAGATTAAACACATAAAGAGATCAAGCACAGACTTCACGTCCTAATGTACATGGCTTAGGATCTTCTACATGATGACACAATCCCTTAAATGTGAGACCAGCTTGGTATTAAGAACTTCATGGTTTCTCCTGAAACTTACAGAACCACACAGAGATTACAATAACCAATATAAGCTCATATCTTCATTGTATACATGAAAAATCCTGCCAGTATAAGCAAGATACTTAGATTTAGAGAGCATTTTCTAATTGATTTCAACATCATGATAACACAGTAACTCTGACCCATTGCTCACATTCCCATTACTTATAACACTTAAAAAGAATTTGTTTGTTCCATGAAATTCTAAGGGAAAAGAGAAGTCAAAGCAGATGCATTTTAATTTAGTAAACTTGGTTTGCTTTAACTGATTTCAATGCCATTTCACCAGCCTAGTACGGACAAACAATATGACAAATCTTGCATGGGGACAGTCAGATTGTTATGCTTTTGAAAGAAGTCTTATGCGCAGCAAGGCTGCATTTATTTGATTTAAAAAAAAATGATAATACTGTGAATTTAATATTTTTCTATTTTAATATATTATAAAATGTAATATATTTCTGTGATGGCAAAGCTGAACTTCCAGCAGCCATTACTTTAATCGTCAGTGTCACATGATCCTTCAGAAATCATTCTAATATGCTGATTTGGGGCTGAAAATGGTTGAAAAAGGTTGTTCTGCTTTTGCAAAATTTTTCATGATTCTTAGATAAATAGAAAGTTTAACAGCATTTGTTTTAAACTGATTTTTTTGTGACATTATAAATGTCTTTACTGTCATTTGTGATGAATTTAATTCATCCTTGTGGGATAAAAGTATTAATTTCTTAAAAAGAAAAAACGTCTGACAAACGTTAAATAGTAGTATATGTGCAAATAACACCACAGTTCTGCCCACCAATACTCACATGGTATAGAAGAAACTCTAACAGCAGATTCATTGCTACTGCTGCATTTACTTAACGTTATAACGCCTAACCCTAGTGCCAAATGATGTCTTTTAATAAGACATTTCCAGAGAACGTATCTTGATCATGTTTTCATAACATTCAGACAAACAGTTTAAAACAATCATCTCCCAAATTTCATACTCACCAGTCATGGGGTCAAACAGCTGGTTAGCCTCAAGGTCAGTGAATGTGCTCATGCAGCAGGGGCAGCGGAAGGAGGCTCTGTTAGTCGAGTCCCGTTCATCCGTCTCAATGCGTCTGCGCATGTGGTCCAGCTTGTACTTCACCACATTAACCAGCAGCCGGTAGTTAATGAAATAGTAATTGTGTCGTGTCGTCTTGCCGTCGGGCGCTGTCTCCACACGCATACGGCATTTGACAAACTTGTCAGCCTTGAGTGTGTTCAAAACTGAACGTAGCTGCTTGCGGTCGAACTTGAGCAGTTCCAGCATGTCCTCTTCACGTACACAGGGGTTCCGGATCAGCACATCCAGAGCGAGAGCATGCTCGATGCCATAGAAACCTCGCACAACCTGTTTGGCCAGCCGTTTCAGAGAGGCAGGGACCTCTGTGAGCAGCTCTGGTTCAGTCATGATGAAGGGGAGGGAAAGAGTAGAACTAAATGAAGGAAAGATGGAGAAACAGAGCAAAAGCATGAGGTGGAAGTATTTTCAAGACCAAGAACGATAAGTTTAAGGAAAAGCAGGAGTGGGTTGTAACAAGAAGGATCAGCTCGCCTGGTATTCGAGAAGGTAATCAGGTGGATGACTTTGGGATTGTAGGACGGAGGTCTGTGAAGCATGAAAGAACAGAAAAAGAGATCAGTTACACATATGATCCTATAACTGTCTATATGTGCATCCAAATGTCATTGTCAACAGTTCTATTTTTTTTTAGACAAAAACACTTTACGTATTTTAACTTGCCCTGCTACAAATATGATAAATAATTATTTTTAGCTAAATATATTTGTGTCAGAAAAAAAATACTATTAATATTTTACACAAAATTAAATTTGAGAAAAAAACAAACAAACAGCTAGAATTTTTTTTGTGCAATATATTACGGATTTATTAATTATATGCATTTTATTATTCAATAACTCCTTGTACATGACATTCCCAAGACTATCACAAGTCATTCTCACAATTTCATTCTATGATCAGTCTGTGTCAGGGGTGTCAAACTCAATTCCCGGAGGGGCGGAGCCCTGCAGAGATTAATTCAACCCTAATTAAACACACCTGATCCAATGAATCAAGTCCTTCAGGCTTATTTGAAAGCTACAAGGTATGTGTGCTGATACAAAGCTCTGCAGGGCTCGAGTTTGATAACCCTGATCTATGTTAACCAGCTAGACAATTTTACCTTAAAGACATTCAAATCAACACCATAACCTTCAATTACAAATTGTTCAACAACAATAACGTTCAATTTATTACAGAAAGGCTGTCTGGAAGGTTTGTTGCTGGTCCAACATGACATACTGGACCAAGATGATCATCTGACCAACCATAAGGAAAGATAAGAACCATAAATGACCAGCTAGAAACCATTAAAAATGATCAGAAGCTGGTTTTAGCTGGGTTTTAATGTCACCAGCATGTTAACAGACAGCTTAACAAATATGAGGGGGGTCATTTTAGGAGTCATATGCTTACCCAGTTTCAATCACTTTAAATTAAGAAAGAAGAGAAACTTCTAAGTAGTATTTATGAATACTATTAAGTAACATTTATTTGTCATTGACTCCAGCTACAAATGCATAATTTATGAATTGCATGAACCCAAACAATGTGACAGTAACGTTACTGCTCATCACCCAATGAAGCTTCATTTATCCTATTGGGGAGTTTAATATTAGACTCTCGAAATTGAGTATATTAGATAGTTAGATTAATACCATCATAAAAATCAACAACATAAAAGCATGAACAATAGGAGAAGAAAAAACCGGCTCAAACCTTTAATTCGTATTTATGAATACTATTAAGTAACATTTATTTGTCATTGACTCCAGCTACAAATGCATAATTTATGAATTACATGAACCCAAACAATGTGACAGTAACGTTACTGCTCATCACCCAATGAAGCTTCATTTATCCCATTGGGGAGTTTAATATTAGACTCTCGAAATTGAGTATATTAGATAGTTAGATTAATACCATCATAAAAATCAACAACATAAAAGCATGAACAATAGGAGAAGAAAAACCCGGCTCAAACCTTTAATTCTCCTCCTGTTTAGATCTGAACAAGTTTCCTAGTTCAGCTTCACGCTTTAGCGTTTAGCGGAAATGACGCATGAGATGTTGCTGAAAAGTCCAGAGACTTCTCGTTGGTAAATAAGTTTTTTATTAATAATACAATTAGAGAGGTATCCTATAAACTTTTACACAAAATTTACCCTGTCAAGGAGTTGCTTGAACGTTTTAATTTGAATATTGAAAGCTTATGTGAATTTTGTAGCAATGCCAAAGAATCTGTGACTCATCTTTTTTTTTTTTTATTGTATATATTCAAAAATGCTTTGGTTGGATGTTTCTAATTTCATTTCTAGGTTGTTTGGAACATATATACAAATTAATCTGTATGATGTCGTTTTATTTTTTGTACAGGACAATGTTGATTCCAAAAGTACGATATGCTTTCTTACACAACTTTTTATTTTATTTGGAAAATATCACATTCATGTGAAAAAAATAGACTAAAGCTAAGCCAAATTTTGAACATTTTATAAAAGAGATTAAACAATATGGTACCACATTAGACAAAATTAAGAACAACAAAGCTAGAAAGACCTATGAACCTTTTTGTTACTTTAAATTGTTGTAATTTTACCCCTGGCTTGAATTGTTTCACTTTACATATTATGATTGTTTATTTGTTTTTGTACTTGCTGCGAGTTGTATATGTTTGTACAAATCTTTGTATAATTTTTGCATAATAAAAAAAAAAGACTTCTCGTTGGTACATTTAAGATAGCAATTAAATGTTCATATTTTTAGCTCAAAACTATAAACATTGAAATAATAATAACAACAACTATGTTTTAAGGGTCTATTTTGCTGTCTCAGTACCACTGTTGAATATACCGATCACCGGGATGTAAACCGTATACGACAATTCTTTTGCATTGAATTCTTATGCGAGGTTATATTTGAAACGCTTTAGTCATAGGTTGATGTGCTTCCTTGTTGTTTTCTACAGACTGCTTCCACGTGCTCAGAGTGATGCCAGTAAACAGCAAGAGAGAGCAAGGAGAAGATGTTGCTGTGAGTCTGGTAGTATTTATGTTCTGTTGGGCTTCGTTTAGACGGGATCAGCTCAGATCCGAGAACTTAAAAAAAAGAAAAAAAAAAAGGTAAAATATGACAGTGAAAAATTATGCTATACCACTAACAAAAGGTGCCAATAGTATCACGTACCGTGGTAATATAGTAATGTATTCTTTGGCCCATTGTAAGTAGTACCATAGTACAATTGCATATAATTTTGGAAACCAAACCTTCTGATTCTGTCACCATAATATTGGTACTACTACTACTCTGCCTTTTAAAGAGCATAATAATATGAATAATTGAATGAGGCATTTATCATTCTTGAGACGTGGGACAAAACAGGTCCAGCAATGGTAACTGCTATTAGCTTTAAAAAATAAAAATATTTTCAATTTTAAATGTCATGAGGGATTAATAATATAATGTATTTAACACAATGATCACCTTCAATTTAATTTTCTCATTATTATACCAAATCTGTGTTTCTTAATGTCCTCTCACTACATCTAAAACAGTGTGTCCACAGAGAAGGGTTCAATCATTCATATGCAATAAAATGGATAGATAAAAAAAAAATTTAATGATGAAAAGGAGCTTGTTTTATCAAAAGTAACACTTAATAATATCTCCTATCAAAAGCAAGGTTGTTTTTTTTAATGACACATGCATGTTTCATAAGATTTTAAAGTTGCATCCCCACTTTTTGTCAACACCGTCAGACATTCAATAAAATGTAATAAAATCAGGGAATATCAGGGGCAGCTGTCACTCTAAAGGACCCCCTTGCCACAGTTCACCTCTGCAGAGCCTGTCTGACACTGCTGTACTCTGCAAAGTTTTAGTTTTAGAATATTTTAAGTCCTAATGTTAATATTTCCTGTGTCACATTTTAATACAGTAATTGACTGATTCAATGCATTTGATAGTTAAAATAACTACAAATTCAGGTTTTTGTCAACTCCGTCAGTTCTGTCACCTCCGTCAGTTGAATAATTTTGTTTTGATAATATTTCATTATGATATTTTATATTTGTTGTGGAATTGTCGGTCACATGTGAAAGTGTAATCTGTCGGCTAACACGAGAATGTGTTTTGAAAGGTTAAAAACACCTTGAATGCTGTTAAAGATAAAGTTGAAATTATATTACACAGTCCAAGGTAAAAAAGCACATTTTGTTAAAAAAGAGAAAAGTTGGGAGGTTGTATCAAAGCATAACTCAGTAGCTTAGTACATACAGGTGCATCTCAATACATTAGAATGTCGTCAAAAAGTCAAATATATATATATATAATTAATAATATTTATATTAAATTCATATTAAATTAATTTATAATACATTATATTACATAATAATAATCATATTGTTGTTATTATTATTATTATTATACATATGAGCTTTGTCCATGTTAGTAGTTTAAGAACAAATTAATTAAAAAAAATATATAGTTTTTTTGTAACACCTTTCTGTACTCTGTTGTATTTGACGTGGTATTTGCTGATCTTTAAGGGATAGTCGACCCAAAAATAAATATTCTGTCATCATTTACTCCCCCTCGTGTTGTTCCAAACCTGTATTACTTACTTTCTCCTGTGGAATTAACCTTTTTCCCCCGTATTTTCTTTAACATTTTCTCTCACGTGCAAGGCACTAATGACAGCAGTGTGGTCAGTAAGGTGTCAGCAGCGGCACAGGGCTACTTCCACGATGATTTCCTTAGGCATTTTGTGTGCAAAGTGTCAAGAAGAGCTCCACTGATTAATAGATAAATGTTCATACAGATATGGTATTTCGATATTTCCAATGCTTCTATATTTTCTGTCTCAGAGGTTATTTTGTGTGCTGGAAAACAGTTGATCACTGTTTTTTCCATGCCTCAAAATCCTGCTCGAGGAGACAGGTGGGATGAAATGTTCACCTTTTGTTTATGAGTGTTTTTACTCTAAAAATTGAATGCCTTGATCATATCCCTCTCTTAATCTCAGATTATGTCACTAGGAGCTGGGTTTGACTCCCTGTATTTCCGGCTACATGCTGAAGGAGCCCTTGGAGGTGTCACAGTTTTTGAGATTGACTTTCCAGAAGTTGCCCGGCGCAAGGCTACCTTGATCAATAGCAATACTTGCCTGAAGGACACGTTGCCAGATTGGGAGACTGTCTCAAATCAGCCGACTAGTAGGATGTTCACTGTATCACATATTAATATATTAATGGATTATATTACCAAAACGTAACCACTTAAATTGTATGGTACTGTATATAAACTTTATTATTTATACAGATATATGCATATCTTGCCAGCAAATCTTCGTCCAACCCTGTCTTCCGTCCCTAAAATGTGATGTTAGAACATTTGCGGTATATTTCTTGCCCATGTATAGATGCTGTGTTCATCAGAAGTGGTCATTATAATCTCATTGGTGTGGATGTCAGGAAGGAGCAGGAGGTGGAGGCGACTCTGAGCAGAGCTGGACTGCAGTGGGATGGTGCAATAATTAATATATGTGCTCCTGAAAACCACTGAGTCTTGGTGCTCATTCCATAGGTGCAGGTTTGTGTGTTGCCTTGCCTGCAACAAATCCTGTTCCCATTGCCATTCTGTCTTCCCAGTAGTTTCCTTTTACTTTCTACTATACCTGTTTAATGAAAAAGAGGGCATATTAACTTTTGTGCAAACAGGCTAGCTCAATTTTTTTAACATGTGTTTTGGTGATTTTCTCCAGGTCAGATGCTGTGATTGGCTGGGCTGCCAAGCTGCTCCCATAATCTATGTTTGTGATGTATGAACCGATCCACCCAGATGACCCGTTTGGCAGGGTCATGCAGAACCACTTCCTGAGGCTCAATTCTACCATACATGCTCTCAAACAGTATCCAGACACTGTCACTCAGACAGAGAGATTTATACAGAAGGTATGCCTCAAATGAATGTTTCATGCTCATTTGTTTAGTTTTTAATAGTTTGTAGCCATGTAATAAGTGGGATAATGTAACTGTTTATTATTCAAAATAAACATCTTCAGATTCATATAAGACCTGACCGGTTCACAGTGTCGGGTGTATTTTAAGATAATGACTGGCTGACTATACATAATACCTATATATTTTTTTAACTACATTTTGTGAACATGAAATAATTTTAATTAGCTTAATTGTCAATTAGACTGTAACTGATCTTTGTCTGCCACAGGGCTGGGAAAAATGTGTCTGTCTGGATATGAACCAGTTCTACTTTGACCTTCTTCCTGAAGATGAGAGGCAGAGAGTCGAGGGACTGGAGCCTTTTGATGAGTTTGAGGTGAGGAAACCCCATTCCCAGCAAAGACCTTTGAATCATCCCAGAATCACCACTGAGTCTGACCTAATGCCTGATCCCAGACCTGTGTTTATATTTATGATCACAGGAATGGCACCAGAAATGTTCTCGTTACTTCATCCTTACAGCCTCCAAAGGCTCTGTGACCAATCAAGCCCTTCTCACGCTACCGAAGGGTAAGTATTGGTAAGATATTTGTATTATGTGTTTCACTGGGTGAGGTAGTATGGTGTAGAGGTACATGTGCTCTTTTCACTCCTAGCATCCTCCATCCCTCACATGACTCCTCAGTGGGCCAAGCGTCCTCCCCTTTTCATTCAGCCCATGTGTGGGTGTCAGAGCATGGAGGCTGCTGGTATGGCTTCTGCTGTTCTGGCACCTGGAATCATCTTACTCACCGGAGGCTGTGGGAGAAGTGGAAGAGACACAGCAGCGAGGATCCTGATCAAAGCGAAGGATGGCTGGAAATGTGCCTGTTTGGAGGCTCATGGAGATAGAGGTAATTTGATCAGTGCTCTATTTTTGCTTTTGATAATGGTTTGCTTATTGGAATTTTTCTAAATAAACTGTTTGACCTGTCTGTTAGTAAGTAAACACACTTTGACAAGTCAAGTCAATTTTATTTGTATAGCGCTTTTTGTAATACACATGTTTCAAAGCAGCTTTACAGAAATTCATGATGTTAATGTTTATAATACTGTGATATCAAATTGTCCATTGTTTATTTAGCAGTTTTTGCATATTTTCATATGGTGCCGATATAAACATACAGTTAAGATACTATTTATCGCTTTATATGAGTGCACTGTATGTATGCGGATTGCGCTGAATTTTTTTATAGTATTTGCATGTTGGAGTTATTAATAGATTTTGGGTGATTTGGAAATCTGTAGGATTTGAAAACTATGTAATCTCTAAGGTTTTGTTTAATTTATAACAATTTGGTGTGCATATCTTTGTCTCATATTTCTTCTCCTTAGTGGTTAGTCTTTATCAGACGTTGACTTCTATCCCTGGAGGTGGAGCCGTCCTCTTTGGAGGCAGAACTTCTCCACTCAATCCAACAGGCAGTGTTGTGTGGGTGACCTTTGACCCTGGCAATGAGCAATCCCAAAGTGCTGTGCAGCTGTCGTTTAAGAACATGGTTTGTACCGGAACTGGTCCTAAGCCACGATGGCGACACATCAACCTTGATATGTTATAAAGGTTAGAGATATTAGTCTCTCTCTCTCTATATATATAAATATTATTTACAATTTTTTTTTTGCATTTTTCTCTTTGTAAGGAGCAAAATCCCAACAAATTATTAATGTACCTTTCTATTTGTGTTTGGAGGACGTACAGAGAAGGATCCAGTTCTAGGTGATGCACATTTCCTGTGTTTGGAGGACAAGCACTGGACTGAGGCATGGCCTACCTTTCTCATATTAAAGCCTAAACACACACACAAACACAAACAGGTACACTACTATTCAAAAGTTTGGGGGTGGTTTTGGAAAGAACTCTTTTACCAAGGCTTAATTTATTAAATAAAAAATACAGTAAAACAGTCTATTTTAATATATTTCTAATGAAATGTATTAATGTGATGACAAAGCTGAATTACTCCAGTCTTCAGTGTCACATGATCCTTCAGAAATCATTCTAATATGCTGATTTGGTGCTTAAGAAACATTTCTTACTATTATCAATGTTGAAAACTGTTTCACGATTCTTTGGTGAATAGCAAGTTCAAAACAACAGCATTTATTTTAAATATAAATCTTTTGTAACAGTATAAATGTCTTTACTGTCACCTTTGGTCAATCCATCCTTGCTGAATAAGAGTTATACTTACCCCAAACATTTGAACAGTAGTGTAGATGCCATAGATTAGTTATCATGTAAGGGCAAAATAAAGTTTGTGCTTATATTTTTGAGTAGTCTTCACATTTGGAGGGTGACTGTTTGAGAATCTTTTGTTTCAATCAGATTACAGTTGTTGGTGCCTTTCCGGAAACCCGTCATTCCCATTCTGCTTGTCCCTATGGAGGGGGGCTTGTGATATTTGGAGGTTTGGGGAAAGGAAGCAGACCTCTCGGTGATGCTTTCTACCTGAGACCCACATCATCAGGTTTCTGCTGGGAGACAAAGAATTTACATCCACCCCCAGTACCCAGGTTCAAAACCACTTACTTATTTGGGTGTGAAAAGAATGAAAAGAATGTGTTATGAAAATGTGCCACCTCTCAGTGATCAAAATCACAGTCTTGGCTTCTATTTTCAGATATTCTCACTCAGCCCATGTAATAAATGAGAAGTTAGTTGTGGTTGGTGGAGTTTGGCTTCAGGCTGATGGAGTACCAGGGGTTGCTGTAATAAATCTGAACACTGGGAGCTGTGTGGCGATCCAGCTGGATACAGTAAGTTACTCTGCTCATGGACTCTAGTAGTAGTTAATTGTTTATCATAAAATGGAAATATTTTGGCTCTAAAATCTCATTGGATAGGCATAATAAAACAGAAATTTCTGACTCTAAAGCTATTCTATGTTCACTGCTGTTGTACAATCCAAATATGCAAATGTAATGCTGCAGAAAGTTATGTCGTTTGTTGACCATGAACAGCCTACAGTTAATTTAACTATATTAGAGGGATCATTCTAAATGCGGATGGATCTACAGTATTTCTATCGTTCATTGACTGGAAAAAATTGCTCTGAAAGTGATCCCAGAAGTGTTGTACTCTCTTTTTTTTATTAATTTTTATATTTGGGGTGTGGACTTCATTATTCCCTTTGAGAATTTGAGTGGGTTTTTTTTAAACATTATGGTTATAGTTATCATTCTTGGTATGAACAGACTTATGGACAATATTACTTGATGAAGGAATTGTTTGAGTTATTGAACTGTGTCTTTTATTATTGCTGTTAAATAAGGGGTTTCCACAGCCATGAAAAACCTGGAAATATCAGGGAATTTTAAATGTGTGATTTCCAGAACTGGAAAAGTCAGGGAAATTAATAAAATTAAGTAATGGAAATTAAATCTTGAATATATATATATTTTTTAGTAACACCCAGCTTGAAAGTATTTTATTGGCAAGAAGATTATATTAAAAATTATATTGAAAATCCTTATAAAGTTAATCATGAATGGCTGGAAATGTCATTGGTCAAAAGGTGTGGGACCCCAGTTTATTAAAACAATAATCTACCTAAAAACATAAATAGTGTATTGTTGTAATTTTTCAAATACATTTTCAGCAATCCCCAGTTTTTTTATGTAAAAAAAATCACTTTAAATGTATTTATCATTATCTTTTTTTCTAAATTTGTTTGATTTCATTCACCTGTGCCTTGGCCTCTTATGCTGCATTCATTCTGCTCTGAGCTGCTGGACTCTGAGGGGTCTGAGATGGTGCTCCTTGGTGGAGGTGGAAATTGTTTCTCGTTTGGAACTCACCTCAATCTCTACCCTGTAACTGTAGATCTAAGACCTATACTTTGCTATTCATATTAGTCTAAGCACAAACGACAAACAAGCAACAAATGTGCTGCTGAGTGAATCTCCAGCCAAACTTTATTTCAGCCGGAACTTCAGTGAGTCACAGGAAAATAGTATTGTGATACAGGGACATCACTCAGTGAAGCGACGGAAAGACTGCACGGTGGGACAGACCGCGCCCCAGTCCACTGGTTTGCGGTAGTTGCCCTTCTCCAGGAAGTACTGGTGGCCACGGTAGTTGGGATGCTCGTAGAAGATCCAGTAGCCATCCAGAACTTTGCAGGAATGGACCTCTCTCAGACGGAACCTCTCCAGCACAGATGGACAGTCTACAATGGACTCTATAGCCTGGCCTGTGAAGTCGGGCTTGTCGTACAACTGAACCTTGTACTGCATTCCACTTGTCTGCATGGGTTGGATTTATTTGGGTTTGGGAAGGGAAAAGGGGTAGAAATATTTGTGCATGAAGGTTGAAGTTTGGATAAATGGGACAAAATGACAAAAAGAAGACGTGCAATAAGATGGCTCTAGTTTAGTGAAAGTCAATTAACAATATATAATACTTGAAGACCTTCATAAACATGTTTTGTACATTTTTATCTTGTTTGCTCAGTTTAAATTTGAAGTTTTTTGGAGCATTTTGAAGATATATTTTAAAATATATTATAGTATTCATGCTATATTCATACAGACCTAAGGCCAGAAAGTGTTCTGATATTTTATATATTTAACATATATTTTAAACACATTTTTAAATGTTTTTAGATGTTTGCTTACATTACACACAAGTGTGGTCTTTCAACAACACTGAATCAAATACTGCAGACCATATGGACACTGATTTATTGGCAAAAGCCTTGTGGCCTAATTAGGTTAACTGGTTAGAAAAGATCTATGCATGACCTTCCACTACTCATACTGTCCCAGGCTTTTATTGAGCTTTAACCCAGTAAATTGAATTCAGTTTTAGCACAGCATTGTGAAACAGCTTGATCATTATGCCTGGTCTAAAAACATAGCAAATATTTGTTGTGCTCTATAGACTATTTAAGTCTTAGAAAAAAGCTCATGAAAAAGTACGTTGAATGTACTAGTTGGACTTACAAAGCGGGTGAGCTTGCAGGAACTGAGACAGTCATTGAGGCCCATCCAGCCCAGGTATTCAGGATACTCTCCCCTGGTTAGCAGATACCGGTTACCTGTGTAATTGGGCTGCTCGTAAACCACCCAGGCACCGCTTTCCACACGAATAGAATTGCAGCTGCTCAGGTAGGTATGGAAGTCAGAGCAGTCACTGTCACATTCATAACGGCGGCCCTGGAAGTTTTTGTCCTCAAAAAACACAATCTGAGACACATCAAGATAATGTTGAAGAGCATTTTTATACTTCAATGACCACTTAACATCATTTAAAAATGGTTAAACAATGTTTTTGGCCATGTTCATGCTGGTTGGCCAGCAAGCAATGTACATTGTATCTTGTCTGACCAATGTGACCTTGATGTTAATTGGTATCCACTGATTTTCTATGAACAATTCTCAAGATATATTAAAATATAGTATTGATCAGTTGGTCTGCTTGCAACATTAACAAGTTTAAAAAGCTACCAATAGTATTAGCCAGTTTGTTATGCCAGCAACCAACCAATATTGCACATTTAAAACCACAGATGACCATCTTAGGTCCAAAATAGTCAGATCTGTGATTAAAAACCTTTCATAAACATAATCTAATCCAACACAGTACTACAGTACTGATCTGAATGCAGGCCAAGACATTCAGAAAATAGTTTTAAAAATCAGTGTCATCATTTAGGCATTGCATGAAAGTCTACAAAAAATCTACACGTTTGAATTTCTGATGATGTCATGAAGCATCAAAAATATAGCAGCGCTATATGCTAGGTAGATTTTAAATACATTTCCCAAATAATTGAATCATAATTGAATCGCTAAAATCAGCCTATTTTCCTTTAAATTGATTTCCTACTCACCCTGCCCATCTTGAATACTGTTTTTGGTCTTGTCTGGGGAGGTGGTCTGAGTGTCCAGAGTGAATGTTTATGGGGCTGTTTAAATATGCAGCTCCCAATGTCAAAATGACGAGGAGGGGAGGACCAGATATTCACTTTGTCATGAAAATGAGATCCAAAAATCGAGTCAGTGATTCTAGCACTATTCAGTTTTTTTTCCAGAAAAGCAAATGGGGATTAAAGGATAATGACTAGCCTGGCAAGGACATTCATTCACCCTGAAACACCACTGCACCCTACAACTGGACCAACCTGAACCACAACAAACACAGCACACTGTCCAGCACCTGATGCCAAGAGCTCTGCCAAATAAAGAGCCCAGACTCATTGGATTGTCATGACATGCTGAATGGCACCCATTACCCTGGCTCAGCTCTTTTCAACAGCATAGGCACTGGAAAAAGAACTGACTTCCCTGCTAAAAAGTATGCAAAAAGCATTATGTGTAATGAGTCAGTTGTCTGAATACTCACAATTCATGATAGAGTCATCGTATACACCCAACTATATTCAGTGAGATTCTGAAGTGTGCAGCCATCTTTCCCATTAAGCAGAGACATAAAGAGTAATCAGATTCAAAATATATTGGGGAAAATTTGACCACTGTGATCAGGGCGGCTCTTTTAAAATGCTTCAGTGCTGGAAACATTAAAAAGGTGTGGTTAAATTGAATACCATAAATAAATAAATACCAACATGGTGGGAGTAGTGTGTATTTAAACTAATATATTACGTACAAGTGTTGTTATTGTTACCTAAAAATATATTAAAAATCTTTTTTCAGTAATTGAAATAAAACTCAAATTAGAAAAAGAAAAACTTTAATGAAAATTAGAAATGTTGCCTTTCCAATTAAGTTTATATACTAAAATTACCCACTCATTCTAAAACTGAAATAAAAAAATAAAGCTATATAGAATAATTAAAAAAATAACTATTAAAAAAAGAACAGGTACTTTAGTTTATCAGTAATTGAAGCTCTTCAACAAATTCAGTTCTACCATACTACCAGAATTGGTGGAAAATTTTAAAATAATTTAGTTTTTGCAATGACAACTGAATGTCACGTGCTTAATTTAACACGCATTACACACATATACTCCATTCAGCAAGCCAAAGCTAAGTGCTATTGATTCAATACGGTCATTAAAGCTCAAGGGAAAGAAACAGAGGTGTTCAGTTTTTATGAAGTCTAAAGTTAAACTGACAGTCACCACTGATAAGCTACTACTAAATATATTGTAGAAACGTAATTTTCTGTAAAGTTGCTTTGCAACGATTTATATCGTAAAAAGCGCTATACAAATAAAATTAAACTGAATTAAAGTCCAAATAGCTAAAATTGTCCTCAAACCGAATATGAAAATAGTTATGGTTTATTAAACACCCAAACCATTTCACCTTTAAGAAACCAAATTCCTAGTCAATATTCAAGTCGCATAGCTGCCTATAGAATATGTACACTAACCTATAAAATGCTGATTCAAACATATTTTATATGTTCACTTAAAGAATGAATACATTTAAGAGACATTTTAAGTTGACAGCATTGTTGGAATCTGAATTGTGCAGATACAGTAATAGTGCAAATAGAGTGCAAGGCATTGTGAACATACATACAGCAAAGGAGAAATATAAACATTTATACTGGCCAACGAGATTTCTGGAGGCAAAACCTGCAAACTCTTCAGTGGGCATATGTGTTATGCCACGTACCAATTGAGATTGTGACATATTTGTCAATAATTACAGTACATGCCTGCACATTTCTCATCCGTGTTTCCTGTAAATTCATATGAAGGCAGCAACCGGTCCCTTTTTTATTTTAATTCAATAATGACTCTCTAATGGGGATATTCTCTTGCATATCAACCTCTGGAATCACTGGTGTCTTATAACAGAAAGTAACAATGCTTAAACTATCAGACACCTGCAGCAATAATCCTGCATCTCTACAAACTAATCCAGCATAGATTTCTCTAGATGTCAATAATGTGACAGGACACAAAGTCCCTATCAAAACCTGATACAGCATTGACAGTCTTCGTACCAGAAGAACGCTAATGTTTGAGGATCAGTTTTTTTGGAAAGAGAGCAGCTTTTGGTTGTTCAGCTGTTCTCTTAGCAAGCAGTTGGCGCCCGTCCCTTTGCTTGTTCAGGTGGTTGAGCTTTGAGTACATTCTGTCCAGAGTTGGAGGTGTGGCTGGAAGGCCAGTGGTCTACAGAGGTGGAGGGGGTGAGGGCAGGTGGGAGGAGGCTGTCAAGCTCTTGTCTTTGTCCTGTCTCAAGCAACCACTCATGAAACTTCTGCTCCACTAAGGCCTGGAACTGCCGTCTCTGAACCCTTTAAAACAACAAAGACAATGCATCACTACTGAATGTCTCAAAAGAAAAAAAAACGTATTTGCCCAGGTGATTATTATGGAGGTGCATTACATTGTATGTATACTCCATTACATACTGATTTAATAATACTGCTAGACTTATCTTAAACTGGATTTAATCTTTGTTTAAAAAAAAAAAAATAGCAGAAAATGTGTTGAAAGCTATATTCAAAAGCCCAAATATATTAATATAATGAATACATATTTTACATACAAACCAACAAAAAAAAAAAGAGAAAATAATGATTTCATTCTAAAAATAATTTGATAATAATAATAAATATTTTATTTGTTAAATTAAACCAAATTAATATTGTCAAGGAATGCACTAAAAAAATGATTGCGCAATACGACAGACCTAGAATTAATTAAAATCAACAAAACTTAATAAAAAACTATTATAAAAACGGATTTTATTCTAAAAATATAATATAATATAATAATCTTTTGTCAAGGAATGCACAAAAAAAAAATCAACAATAAAAGCGTGTGATGCGACAGATCTAAAATGGATTCAAATCAACAGAGTGGTTTACATTGCACATATTGCAATGTCTTTCGGCAACAAATTTTGGTGTATCACTAAATCTATGCCCATGTTTACTTAACTATGATCTGAACATAGTCAGTACTACAGCCTTGAAACAAACAGAAAAGTGGGCTCACTTGTTTAGGTGTGCTTCCTTCACTGTCTTCTGCCAATCCTCTATCACCTTCTCTCGGCTCTCCACGGCCTTTTGGTAGTCTGTTGGCAGGCCCCAAGGGATCTCACAGTTATCCCCCTCCATTTTGAAGGGTATCACCAGCGGATAAAACTCAGAGGGGGGTTGGATGCGGTAGCAGCCAGCGTCTACAGTGGAACCCTCGGCTCCAAACAGCAGAGGTAGGTCCCATAAATTGGGAACCACTGCTACGCCCACGCTAGCCATGTGGTCCTCTAGAGTGGGATAATGTGTGTGGAAGGGACCCAGTGTGAGAGACACATTCCCAGGAAGGAGAAGGGGTCGAGTAGGGGTAAGGGCATGGATTGTGCAGTGAGAAGAGCCACCTATGGTCAGACGGTCAGCCACACACACCACACGAACATTCTCACAACTCTGAATGTGGACGCTGGTCCCCACCGGGCCAAGAACCACTGTACAGTTCCTGCACTTGTCCAAGGTCACAGACCTGCAAGATAAGGACTTAGTTTTACATGGATGTTGACACCGTACTAAACAAACAACAACAACAAAAAAAACTAAATGACAACAGAGTAGGGCTGGGCGATACGGCCAAAAAATTCTATCTCTGTATTTTTCGGCTGAAATGCGATATATAAACAATAAAAGTGCATTTATTTTAATTTAATAAGATGATTCCTCACCGCAGAGGAGAGAGAAGGTAGATGAAAGCTTCACTGCAGCGGTGGAGTTTGATGTTGGCATTATTCAGCTTTTCAGAGTCTTTGGCCAACGTCTGTTTGCAAACCTGCGACATGAGCAGCAGTCGACTTCCTGGAGGAGCCATGTGGGTATTTCTGAATATTTTAGCTTTCTTTAGGGTGCCCGCTACTACAAAACAAAATATGAAGAGTTAGCAATTCTATAATCTGGTTAACCATCAATCATTTTAAGCTAAACTAAATATTCAAACCATTTTAATTAAAGAGTATGGCTTTTGGTCTCGCGATTATGGTAAGGGGCGTTACATTTCCGACGAGTGCTTGTGTTGTTCGGCCAATCACAATGCACTGGGTCAGCTGGCCAATTAGAGGAGACTTTGTCGGAAGGAGGGACTTTGTAGAAAACAAAGCGTTTGAGAGAGGCGGGGCATAGAGGACCTACAATAATGTACAGTATTTGAAAAATAATGTGTTTTTTGAACAGTAAAGCATGTCAACATATTCTGTTACACCAAATACACAAAATAATGATCTTTAAAAAAGCATCATATGACCCCTTTAAGATTTATATGCAAATCATGTCTGTGTATATGAAAAGTTTTTGTTTCCACTCACAATTTAAAGGGGTCATGAACTGGCTTTTTTAAATTATTTTATACTGTACTGTTGTCTGCGGTCCACTTGTGACGTTTGCATGGTTTTTACGTTAAAAAATCAATAAGTGATAGGCTTTTCTACCTTGGTTTAGAGGCCGGCTCGAGAAACGCTTGGTTTTTATGGGTGTGGCGCATTGAAGACCTGGAAGTAAACGCCCACTGCTATGATTGGATAACAGTTTTGAATAGTAAACTACCTTTCTGTGTGTCTGTTTGACAACCTTCATAGTTGAAGCCTTCTGTGACTTTTGTAGACACGTACACATAATCAGGACATATCAAGCGATCTTTAACAAAGCAATAGTGACACAGTAAAAAATATTTTTTTACTCATAAGTGTGCTGCGCCAATATAGACGGCACAGCATTGATATTTAATCTCAGCCTCTCTGCAAATCCTGCGTCGACCTGTGCCTTGTTTTCAAAGGAATCTGCGGTGAAATGAAGTGAACAAACGCTCAATGTTTTACTCACGTGAGCTGAAACTTCATTAAAAATAAAGTTCAACCACGCATTCCTAACATTTGAATCTGAAGGAAGGTTATGTAGCGACTGTGTTCTTCCACAACCAGGCACTGCACAATATTTAGCAATCTTTAACGGCATGTTTGTTGCTTGGTTGCTCGATCCGTTATTTCCCTACTGTGTCATGCTCGAGTCAGTGGACGGGGCTACAGAATTAGGCGTTGATATTTTTCTGTGGAGGTGGTGTTTAACCTATCTATTACATCATATGTAGGCACATTCCAGGATCTGGCTTTCTCTGGGCCTGGTGTCAATAAAAGCTTTTATTTCAGTAACAAGGACGTTTTCAGTTCTGAAACGTACAGGATATTCTTTTAGTAAGATGATCTCTTTTATATCAAAAGTAAAAGTTGCTCAAGTAAAAGTTGATTTCTAAATTCATGACCCCTTTAAATGAAACTATACCACAAATATTCCTAAAGAACATTTGATTTGTGAAACTTTAAACACCCTTGAAAAAAAAATCTACTTTATTCCTTTGACGAGAACTTCCAGTTTACCTTGCAGGGCCCATGCTAGTTTCTTTCCCGATTGTGAGCAGGTGGAGATGCCGAAGGGGTTGAGGCAAAGAGCCTGATGCAGAAACCCCTGGAACTGCTGCAGAGAGTAGGAGCGGCTGAGTTTGGAGAATCCTGCCTGGGACTGCAGTGGCGAGTGGCTCAGGAGCTTGTGGATTGGGTACACGGTACGGCTATGGCTCACAGATCCTTCCAGCAACAAACTGAGGCTTTCCAGGGCCTCTGAAGTGAGCTGGCTGTCACGCAGAACATGCCCTGAATTGCTCAGCTGGCCTGGCTCTACTAGCAGCTCCAAAAGCTCAGCCAGGTGTGTCTGAATGAAAGTAAGATGAGCCTGGTCGTCCCAGTTCTGGTCAAACAGAAGGAATAAACAAACTATCATGCAAAAAATAAACAAAATGGAATTCTCTCTATACATAAGTCTTTATAAACCAAAAAAACCTGATCTTTCCTACAGGATACAGGCACAAATGTAATGTACACCTGCCTGTGTGAGTAACAAGTTAAAGTACATTCAGAGGACATACAAAAGTGAATCTGATGATGTCTGAGGATACATTTCACCCCATAAGAAAAAATAAGAGATTGTATTTTGCATAAGGAAAAATGTAAACAATTTGTAAAGATTTTCAATTTTATTTCATATTTAAATTATTTTACATTATTTTCATGACAATGAAACACATCCCCAATTTTCCATTTCATAAATTAAATAAAATATAAAATAAAACAAAACAAATACATACATTTCTATTATATATAATTGTTAACTATTTGTACATACACAAACTGTTAAAAAAAAAATTTTGTAATGTTTTTGTCTCTTATGCTCACCAATGCTTCAAAAGAACAACATTTATTTGAAATTTAATCCATCATTGCTGAGTAAAAGTATTAATTTATAAAAAATAAAAAAAACCTTAATGACCTTAAACTTTTGAATTGTAGCATATACCCCCACCCCACCCCACAAATCATTGTACGTCATGACATTTTCTTTACATTTTTTTCTTTTGATCCATAATGAAATGACCAATGTTTTCATAAAATTCACCCACACACCTTATTTTGGGAGCTTATTTTGTTGTCTCTCTCAGAGGAGGAAGAGGGAGATCGTGATCTGGGACTTGGCCACTCTTCCCCAATCAGTGACGTGCGGAGAGAGATTCGGTTCAGTTGCTGTAGATACAAGAAAAGTAGAAACTGCAGAGTGTCCACTGACAGCTAAAAGAAGACATAGAGAAAAAGATTAGCACAGCAGAACGGCAATAATACTATCTAAAAGCACTACACCATTTTTCTTCTTACCTTACAGCGCTGCTTGTCAAGTTCCTTAGGG
Source organism: Sinocyclocheilus grahami (assembly GCF_001515645.1). Lineage (NCBI taxonomy): Eukaryota > Metazoa > Chordata > Actinopteri > Cypriniformes > Cyprinidae > Sinocyclocheilus > Sinocyclocheilus grahami. Next base: position 379,017 of record NW_015505425.1, on the reverse strand, counting down.
GTGTGGCATTGAGAAAGAGCTTCTACCCACTCTAATCTCTGCTCTGCAGAACGAGGCATCAACAGATCAAAAGTTTCAAAATACAGCCAGGAAAGCTCCTCTGCCAGCTGCAGTTTGCCACAAGCGATGTGTCGCCACATGTGCCAGCCGAGCCTGGGGAAGCAACCGTCCCGGGTCCGGACGTAACAGGCCATCTTGCGCAGATAATGCATGTTGAATTTGCTTGGGGGTGTGGCGGGAAGCACCCCGATCAGGAAGGGCTCCAGACGTGGCCATACACATGCTGTGTATTTGTCCATTTCTATTGAAGAAAAAAGATTTGTTCAAACGAGTGAGCTGAGTCAGGAGAAAGTATCAAATCACCATTAACATGGCTGTATATGTGCATTAGTGATAATGCACTGGCAAATTGCATAATATGTTGTAGACAATAATAATATGAATGGTAAGAAATGGTAACAATAAAAAGGATGGATAGAGAGTTTACAATACAACTGGAAAGTCAAGGTATTGTGTACCCAATCCCCAATATTGTATCATATCATATGAGTTACAGTCAAGCAATAGCCTTGATAAAATGAACTTTCAATGTTTCCATGACAACCACATCATCCCAGTAAAGTATCTAGATGCTAATCAGCAACTTTTTCAGTTAATTTTTTTATTAATGTCATACACAAGAAATACAAATAGAAATATTAATTCAAAAGTGCAAAACATTACAATAAGGCTTAAAATAATACATTTTAAAGTGATTAAAATTTGGTTTGGAGTCATACCATTTCATTTTATGAATGGGAAACATTACCCTTAACATTAGCAACAGTATAATAAATGCCTTATCTTTATCAATTACACAGTCATTGAAGTTTATCATTATGTCAGATCCACTAAACTGTAAAGCAACATTCAATTTCTTCTTTTTTAAATGTTCCACATCAATCCAGAAGGTTTTTGTATGTATTCAACGGACAATAAATGGCTTCCTTTACTCCAATTCAAGTGTCCAAACACAGAACACAAGAAAAAGCGATGCGGAGGATCTCTCCTTTTGCTAAATATTTATATTACCAATAACAACGATGTCAAACTCTCGATGTAAGCCAGATTTAGATCAGTCAGACAACTTTCTGACAAGTTTAGCAACATATTTTCCAGAACTAATAACGTTACACCAACACAGCGATAATGAGTTTAGCTTTTATTCTCCTTACCTGATCCTTGAAAGTTTTAGGGCTTCAAAAGGTGGTCATCATATATAAAATATATTTTTAACTGAAATGCTTTCCGATGCTGTTCACACTGACGCGCGCGCAACCCGATACCAAACGGACTAACGTTATGCCGCTCAAAACTTCAGCATTTTCATCTTTTCATTCACTCCACCATTATTAGAGGTCCACACAATAACCAAACCGTCACCTTAGAATAACCAATTAGTTCACGCCTAATAAACATGTAAAGATCTCTAAAGAAATATTATCTCTAAGAAAACAAACGATTAAACAGCACAACTGTTGCCATGTCTGCGTGAGGTAACACAAATAGTTCCCTTTGCAGCCCGACTTCATTTCAATGTAAAAGTCAGACAAAAACCTGGTTTACGATGATAAAAACAATATTTGCTGTTATTTATACATCTTGAAGTATTCGCTGATAATATACATTACTTTCTGACAGCCTTCTTTTAGAAGTGCTTCTCCCGATTTCAAAATAAAAGTTAGTTAATTCAGTCTAATATAAGAAATGTAAAGCTATTTAATTGTCTTATTTTTATAATAGTTTTAATGAATGTAACCTAGTTTTGATTTTATTTTTCAAAAATACAAGACAGCAGTGTATGAAATTTTAAGCTCAGTCCTTACAAAAGAGAAACCACAGCAACCTTATATTAAAAACAAAGAAATCTTTCTCTTCAAATGCGTTGACTTGTGTTGCTCACTGCGCATGCGCGGATGTGCGGAAGTGCTTGCAGACCGATAACCAGCTGATAGACCAACAGCCGAACAGCCACCACGAAAACAGCAGCGCCTGGCAACAACAGGTAGATATCCCTAATGTTGGTAGTTTTATATGACTCTATGTATGTAAAAGAGGTGTTATTCTTTTAGAAACTGATGTTCATGGCACCGCTCGGCCCGCTTCGCCTGGATCGAGACGAGTCACGTTAATGGTCAGAGTCTGTATTGCGTCTCTAATGCATTCCATCAGACACAATCACCTGACTGACAGAGTTATGGATTAGATCACCTACACATACACCTGGTTTTACAGTTATGCATTAGATAAGCAGATATGTCCTTGATTATTATAGTTTTTTTCAGATCAATATATATATATATATATATGCCATATTAATAGAGTGATAAATCAGATCAATAAACAAACACCTTATTTTTAGAGTAATTAATCAAATCGATGGACATACACGTGATTAATCGGATCAGTAGAGATATGCTTTATTAATAGAGTTATTAATCAGATCAATAGGCTTCCACGTGATTATTAGATTAGATTAGACTTGCATCTGTTTATTGGACTTATGCATTAATTCGCATGCAGTATACAGTTGACATACTGGTCAAAATTATGGATTAAAGATGTTATGTAAAACTGGAGGGTCTAATGGATAGTTGAAGGTTATGAATATTCAGGATGAAACACAACATTCAAATGGACAAATACTGTATAACACTGGCCACCCTATAGCTTCACTATGTGAGAAAATGTGAGTGCAAATCATGGTAACTCTTTATTTTTACAATGGAAATGTCAAGCAGTATGTGTAAATGCAATTAATTACAACAACATTATCAATATAACTGTATAATTACAATCAGCTCAACAGTGAGTGCTTTGATTATATTGTTATTTTACTACCACTTTATTTAATGCCTTTATGTTGCTGTATGAAATGGCCAGCCGACTTCGACTTATGTACTTAAAGAAGTTAAGCTATAAATATTTGCACTGCAAAACGACACTGATGCAAACTCAGAGAGCAGAACAGCACACAACTGAGAAACCACAAAGAGGTGACAGTTTCACAAAACTGGTGGACAAACTGGTGCACAATATCTAGGTTAGTGATCATTGTTTATGTCGCCATCCATCACAAGAGGAATTTTCAACAATAAAATTCATTCTTGGGGAGGAACTGTGGATTTGGAATGTATGAGGGAGGCTGTACTTTCAATATCCAGATATTTTCACTGAGATGCCGAGATAAGTGTTGATTTGTTTCGTGCTATGCCCATCAAAACAATCTTGAAGTTCACTTGAGTTGAGATACTTGCCACCTTGTTTTCTTGAGACATTTTTAAGCTGTTGAATCAGAAATATTATTATTTACGAAAGTTTATGACAAAGATTTAAACTGTCATGAGGATGTTTAGCAATGAACTCTTACCTAAGAAATGTTATTTTGTTGCTTTACTCATCAGCTTCCCTATTTCTGATGAGAACTGATTCACTACTTCGAGCATCTGTGGTTATGACTGCTGACTTGAAAGTTGTAATTTGGCTGTGTAGAGAGGGAGACGAGAATGGTTCAACTGTTTTTGCCTGTTATTTGATTTGTTTTAGTTTAGTTTTGCTATAGCCATAGTAGTTTTTACTAGAGCATAGTTGAAGGGATAGATTACCCAGAAATGAACATTTTGGCATCATTTACTCACCCTCATGTGGTTGCAAACACGTATGATTAGTAGGGATGTAACGATTAACCGCGAGCCGGTCGGAAATCGATTCAAATATGTGACGATTCAAATCAGTTGAGATGCCAAACAAATCGCGATGCAATTGGAGTAGGAGTTTATGTGAATGTATCTCTGAGGGGAACTGACTATATATGTATTGTTCATAAGCACAGCTCTGCTTTGTTCACAGCGGTAACCCAGGAAACACTGTATTATTGCTGTTCATAAGCGCCACCTGCTGTCAGAGAGTGAATCTGCGTCTCATTCAGCTCGTCTGCTGTTTCGTTCAGAGATGTTTTATGTAGTATAGTTTCACAAAACTAAAGTCAGAGTCAGACCCTTCTGTTTTTGCTTCAAATTTCGAAATTATACAGTCTAATTTAGATTAAAAACTACTCATGCTGCATGTATGCTGCATCTTTGTTTGGATCACGATTAAAATCCAGTGGTTGCCTCTTTTTTTTAAATGGAAAGAGCACCGAGAAAGCCTTAGTTTGTTCATATTAAGAGATTTCTTTTATTTGTGTAACTTGTTTGATTTGGGGTTTGTTTTAAAATTTCAATTTAGTTTTGTTATATTTCAATTTCTCGAAGAAACATGCAGCAATAGCCTAATAAAACGACACCTTTTCATTTACTGTATAATGTCTTCAATCTCATTTTGTGATTGGTGAATGAATGGTGAAAATCGAATGGTGAAATCAAAATTGTGAATCGAATCTTGAGTTGAGTGAATCGTTACATCCCTAATGACGAGCTGTCTTCTGTGGAACATAAAAGAAGATATTTTAAAAAATGTCTCGGTGTGTTTTTAATTGCTTGTAATGACAAAAACAGTCATTTTCAGTAAGTTATCTCTCCTGGCCTGACCCAAAGGTTGCGAGTTCGAGTCTCAGGTCCGGCAGGAATTGTAGGTGGGGGGAATGTACAGCGCTCTCTCCCACCTTCAATACCACGACTGAGGTGCCCTTGGCTGCCCACTGCTCCAGGTGTGTGTTCACGGTGTGTGGGTGTTCACTGCTGTGTGTGTGAGCTTTGGATGGGTTAAATGCAGAGCACTAATTCCTAGTATGGGAAACCATACTTGGCCACATGTCACGTCACTCACTCACTCACTTTACCAGAATGTTTTAGTTGTAAGTTTCTTCCTCTTCCACTACCCATTCCACTAACATCCTACTCTTATTGTTGTTTGTTTTTTAGCATCACAGTCTGACAGCTGTCCTCACAACTTAAAAAGTCTCCAGTACTTAAAAAAAAAAAAACTTGACTGTTTTAAGTTGCTGCTTTTAAAGACGCTGTCAGGGAGGACGGCCACCCTTCCTACATCATGAGCACTCGCGGGACCAGCAGGGCCAATGGAAGCCTACCGCAGACCAAGATCTGCCAGTTCAAATTGGTGCTGCTGGGAGACATGGCCGTAGGCAAGTCCAGCCTGGTGCTGCGCTTTGTTAAGGGCCAGTTTGATGAGTTTCAGGAGACCACCATTGGAGGTGAGGCATAGGTGATGAATTTGAATTGAGTTCATAAACATGGGTATTGATATTTAGGTAGATTTTGGTTGTTTTAAAGCATTTACATTCCTACATACAGTACCGATCAAAAGTTTGGGGTCAGTAAGTTTTGGTTTTTGAAATAAATTAATACTTTTATTCAGCAAGGACACATTAAAAATTATTTAAAGTGACAGTTAAGATTATTGCATTGTTACAAAAAAAAGTATTCAACTTCAAATGAATGCTGTTCTTTTGTACTTTTTATTCATCAAAGAATGCTTAAAAAATGTATCTCCGTTTCCACTTCTGCATTGATAATAATAAATATTTCTTAAGCACCAAATCAGCATATTAGAATGGGTTCTGTAAGATCATGTGACACTGATGACTGGAGTAGTGGCTGCTAAAAATTCAGATTTGCTCTCAGAGTAATTAATTACATTTTAAAATGTATTAAAATAGAACATACTTTAATAATATTTCATAATACTACCGTTTTTACTCTTTATTTTTTTAGACAAATAATTGCAGCCTTGGTGAGTATAAGAGAATTCTTTCAAAAACATTGCAAATATTACTGACCCCGAAAGTTTGAATGGTATTGTACATAATTTGGTAGATCCTTTTACCATGCACAACCAATTGTGCTACATGAACACTAGTTTAAAAAAATCACACACACAATTGTACACCTAAATTTTTGCCTATTACCCCGTTTTGCAAATAAACACTTCAAGCGTTGGAAGAATACCAGGGAGAGCCTTGTCAGAGTCCCATTGGGTGAGAGCGGCACAGTCAGCCGTGAGAACACACTTGTGGATTCTTTACATCGATCTGTAACATTGTGTTAACTTGACTTCAAACTGAGCTGATCTTGTACCTAGTCATAGCAGTAGATGCCATCACGTGTGAGTATGATGACAAACCAGGTTCACTATCTTGGAGTATAATCTTCACACTAGTATTTGCAAACATTGTTATAGACTTTGGCTCCCATAAATTAGAATCAGACATATACCAAATAAATGAACTCATTGCTAATTGCTTAACACTAATATTAGACTGGAGTTCTTGCTAAAGTAATAAAGCACTTGAGGTCATGGATCGCAGTGATTTTACCACGGTTAAGGGGTATTTAAAAGCATGAACTGAAGATAAAATCACATTAAAACACTGCCTTGAGTGGCTTTTTGCTTTTATAAAACTGCAGCAACAGCAGTATATAATAAAAGATGCAGATGTTCGATGAATAATTAATTCAAATAAATTAAAATTATTTAAAAAAAATTCTACTGCTTAGTAAATTGTTCATTAGCTTTAATATAAGTTTTTACACTTGCTTTACCCTTGCTGTATTTAGACCATACTGTTTTGTTTGTACATTAAAAACTAAGTTTTAGTATTCTATTCAAAACAGTTTTATTAGCATTATTTGTATACTATTATAGTATTTTTATATATTTAGAAGTACTTTTCCCTTTAATTTTTGTTAGTTTGAATGTCCATTTTGAGTGAAAGTTTTAGTATTTTATGATTTTGTCATTTTTATAACCCTGATTCCAAGAACAAAGAATGTCAGGACTCATCAGTATTATTAATCTTTGAATCTCTGGCTTAGATTACTTATCTTTTTTTTTTTTATCTGTTGCTCACCATCAGCTGCATTCTTGGCACAGTCTGTTTGTCTGGATGACACTACAGTGAAGTTTGAGATTTGGGACACGGCTGGACAGGAGCGCTACCACAGCTTGGCCCCTATGTACTACCGTGGAGCCCAGGCGGCTATTGTAGTTTTTGACATCACCAAGCCTGTAAGTTTACAATGGTACACACTTTATATAAAGGATACAAACTTTCATTTGGTAAAATAGTAGATTTGTTGCTTAGTGTTTAGCCATGTGTTTGTAGGAAACATTCGAGCGAGCAAAGGCTTGGGTGAAAGAGCTGCAGCGGCAGGCCAGTCCCAATATTGTCATTGCTCTCGCAGGAAACAAGGCTGACCTAGCAGACAAGAGACTTGTGGATTATGAGGTCATACCTTTCTTTCTTTAATCATATTTCAAGACATGGGTGGTGTTAGGGTTTTTCCTGTCAATGAAATGACAAAAAGACTCACATCGGGGTTTGATTTATGAATAGCTCTGGGATTGTTGTGTGCATAGTGTGGTGCTGTTTGTATTTCAACCTTAAAAAGCACACGGAACATAATTAAAATGTTTCAATGTCAAAATGCGGTACCATTCAAAAGTTTGTGGTTGGTGAGATTTTTAATGGTTTTGAAAGAAGCCTCTTATGCACACGAAGACTGCTTTTATTTGATCAGAAATCCAGTAAAACATTGTGAAATATTAATTTAAAATAACTTTTATTTTTAATATATTTTATAATGTTATTATTCCTTTGACGGCAAAGCTGAATTTTGAGCAGCCGTTACTCCAGTCTTCAGTGTCACATAATCCTTCAGAAATCATTCTGATATGCTTATTTGGTGCTTAGGAAATATCTCTTATTATTATCAATGTTTTGTGGAAACCGTGATTTTCAGGATTTTTTGATGAATAGGAAGTTCAGAAGAACAGAGAGCATTTATGTGAAATCGAAATCCTTTGTAGCATTATAAATGTCTTTACTGCCACTCTTTTATCAATTTAATGCATCTTTGCTGTATAAAAGCATATATTTGTGTATATAGTTGTGTTAATGGTGGTACATTTTATATTTAAAAAAATTACATTTTGCAGCCAAAACTGTTGACTATTTCTTTAATGTCTTGTGTGCCGTAACCCAGATATTAATTTTACATTTCTGTACAGGAAGCCCAGACATATGCAGAAGACACAGGCTTGCTTTTCATGGAAACATCTGCCAAGACTGCAATGAATGTAAACGAGTTGTTCCTGGCCATTGGTGAGCGTTAAAGCCGTCTTCTTACTAGTGTATTCTCTTCTGCACCTGGTTATTGTAAACCTTAGGCTTTAGAAAATTGTTAGACTTTTGTTTACAGGCAGAATTAAAATTCCCCTGCATACTCTCCCAGTTCCAGATTTTCCAGATTGCTAGTCATTTCTTAATTATGTTGCATTATTCTTTATTTGTGAAGTTGTGATGAAACGGAAGTAGCGACAGATCTTTTCTTTTCAATTGTGACGTACATCCGTACAGAGCCCCGCATGTGACATGCAAGAAAAAATTAGTAGACTAAATTGTGTGCACGATTTAGCAAATCGAGGGAACAAAATAGTAATCTTGTGCATGTTTTAGTACATCAAGGGAACAAATTAGTAAATCGTGCGCACGATCAATTTATTTTTTCTGGCATGTCATGTACCATTCAAGTACATCCAAGTGAAACAGACTATCAAAAAAAGCAAACATGTTTCTTTTAGTCAGTTGTTGATTGGAGGCAGATCTGAACACAAGCTTGCAGTCAAATGTAAGAAAAGGACAGGGTTTAAACAGACTACATGATTGAAGATGTCTGGCATGTCACCAAAGAGAAGTCCGTTTTCCTGGCAGATCGAATTTGTGACATTTTGATTAAAAATGACAAGTTCAGAAAAAAAGAAACATGCATGGATGATTACTTTCGCAATAAATTCAATAACAATTTAAGAAATAGTGAATTTTCATTTCATGCCAACTTTAAACAAAAGATTGACGTTATGAACAGTATTAAGGCTCGTTATTTTTCATTCAACTCTCTTTTTTTTTTTCAATAGCAAAAAAGATGCCAAAAACAGACACCCAAAACCCCACGCATGCTGCCCGACACAGGGGGGTAAACCTTCAGGAACCAGATGCACAGTCCACTCGAAGCTGCTGTGGGAACTAAAGGCCTGTCAACACTCCACCACGGGAGACCACCGACACCTGCTCCTTCCCAAAATCCCACCCTTTACCCTTTCACCTCCTAAGACGGATACAGAAAGAAATAGAAGGATAGAGGAAGAACAGAAAGATATTGAGGAAAAATCCCTCAGTGATGCCATAAAGAGATTTTTCAAGGAAGACTTCTGATGGACAGGGCAGAAAGTGAACGGACGATGGACACTGTCATATCTGGCAGTAAATACTGATCATTTGGAGATTGAAAAAAGAGATTGGCAAAGAGATACAGGAACACAGAAGAATCACAATGAACAGAAGAATTATTTAATCGACAAATCCCGTTCTCAGTCCTAGAATGAACCGAGATGGTCCATAAAGCCCCCTTAAAATAGCTGGAAGTCTTCAAGCGAAATCTACAGAGTATCCGTATGCTCTGGGCTCTCCCATTCTGATCCCAACTCAGACACTGGAAGGAAGTCAGCACCTAACCTAGCAATTCTCCAACCATGAGCCACATCTACTAAATTTTACAAAAGGAACACTGAAGCAGAAGTTATTCATTCACCTTGAACTTGTTTTCTTCAGCCTCCAGCTTTATTTATTACCTTTGTTCGAACTGGTCTCCCTTACGTAGCTCGTCATTCATCTTAGAACCAAAAAGTATTGAAGAACACCACTGTTGTCTTCCCTATCCCATTTCCTTCTCCCGACCACATTGATCTTGAAGTTTAGCGTTGAAGTTCACGAAACAACAGCAAGCTCTACGATGCCTTCTCTACGTTCTCGTCGCTTTGTGTAAACTACTGTTTAAGAAACAATCGACAAATCATTCACAACACATTGGCAGAAACCAGATGACCGTAGATGATCGTAAACCATTTCGCTTCACGAGTAATCGCAGAATAACGCACATTGATTCTTCTGGACTAGGAAGTCATGCAATACTAGGTCAATGTCTCAGTATGTGTTATTAAAAAGCAACAAAAATATTCAAGCAACCACAAATCAACAACGTGAATGATTTAGCAACCATTGTTGTGCGTTATGCCGGGACGGCAAATAACAGCAAGGGAAATTTTGGTCCACAAAGCCCCTGAAATAGTGGGAAAAAAAGAAGTGCCTACTCCGTTTTTTCCGTGTTCTTTGTTTTGGGCTTGTTTGAGGTCGTCAGACCGCCGAAAAGTAGCGTTTCGAGACGGTGGCCCGAAGTGTACAGGCAAAAACCTGTAAGAATAATTAGTTGAGCGTGTTAGTAACAGAGTCATTTATGAAGTTTTGTTTTATGGATGCTGTTTGTTGATGTGTATAAAAATGTTTATTTAAAATTTATTTTAGTCAGTAATTCAATGGGTTACCAATACATTTATATGGTCATTTAGGGAATGAATTAGGTATCATAATATGGTGTCACACAGCTAGAAGTCATTTGTCATGTGTCTTCAGGTCCACCTTTTTTGTGGAATAGATCTGATCTCCTGTTAACACCTTTGTGAACTGAAATGTTAAATAAAGCTGTGCTGTTCTGCTATGAATAAAATGTGGCTTTAGTTTCCGTGGCTTTTTCGACTAGCCTGCTAACAGTCGTTTATGAGGAAGAAGCATTCAACAATTTAAAGTGTCTAAACTAAATGTCAGTAGCAGCACCAAATGATATAGCAAACATACTGACCAGACAGGTTTCCCAAACACTCCTAGTGCTGAATGCTAATAGATAGCTCTCTAGGAATACAGTGCTGCATTCCACACTCAGAACTTTGGAATATCCCCTCCTCCTGCTTGAATATAACCGGAATGGCACTCCAGGTCAAACGTCCAACTTGAAAAGTCAACAGAGCATGACTGGAATGGTTCGAGATCGGAATATAGAAGTTTAATCTCTAATATAGAGTGCTGGGGGAAAATCCAAAAACAAGTGAGCATTTTTGCACATACGCTTCCATTGTTCTGAAGTCGATGGGTTTTAGTTAAATGCCTTCAAGTCTGTGGTTAACACAAGCTCAAGTTATTTCCACATTTTATTCTACGACATAAAATATATTAGTAATACAATACTCGTGATTTCTTGAAGATTGAAATTAAAGACTGAATTTGTAATCCATTTATTGCCTTAATTATTATTTTTTTTGCATTTATGCTTCAAAATTCATAAAAATGTCATGTTTTCACAAATGAAGATTATCTTTATGAATGTGTATCATAAACTTTTGTTGGTCACAGAGCTCATTTTATGCAATTATTCAAAACACGATTGAAAAATATTTGCTTTTTGTTGAGGTAACCAGGATGATGCCAACAGCTCAGTGACACTGGTTAGCCAAAAACGAAAGTTGCTGCAGTTATTGCCTTTTTATGAAAGACTGAGATAGAATATACAACAAAAAAAAGACATCAGGATCAAATATTATTTAGACTTTGATTTGGCTTTACCATTTTATTGTAAATACATCAATCACCACAAAGCTAATAAAATAACAGCCAAGACAGAGTAAACTACTGAGTGTGAAGTGATATATTTGGCTAAAAATATAGAAAGGAACAGATCATTAAAACTCATCACAATGGAAAATAAATGACAAATACAAGATACAAATTAACGGTTGTGGTGTTACTTTATACACATAAAAATACAAAGAAAAATTGGTTGTTCCAAACCTTGACATTTCTGAAAATAGTTTTTCTTTAACTCCTCACACTCATAAACAACAACAACAACAAAAATCCTGTTATTTAAAAACAGTGGTTACCAAGCAGATGATGATTTATGTTAAATCGGTCTAGCAACCCGTTCAACTCTTCAGACTCATAAAGAGACAGCAAACTATCCGGCAGATCATACTTAGTAGTAATTAGCTGATCGGAAAACATAATTGCATTTATCTAGCCCTCACTCTCCTCATCCTCTACTGCGGTGTAGATACTCTGGTTTCTCCGTTTGATCTGAGGTGTGCCGCCCGTGTGAATTGCTAACCCCGGTGTCGTCTCCCCGCTGTTGCGTTTGGGGACCCTGGCTGAAGTGAAGCCCCCCTCCTCTTCTGAGCTGCCCTGAGAGAGGGATGCTGAAGGAGGGGGAAGAGAAAGAGGCTGCAAGGAGCGTAGTGGAGCCTCCGATTCTGGTGCAGTACACGGGGGCGGTAAGATCAGTCTATTAGCCGTCTCTCGCTGGGGACTGCTGTCTCTATCACTGTCCTGGCTCCCCACCTGCCCTTCTGGAACCACTGCGTCGGTCCCTTTCCCCTCGGCACATTCTACTCTCTCATCCTCTACCTCCTCCCATTCATCCTCAATGGTGATTTCATCAGGGTTGTAGGAGCTGGAGAGGCCGGAGGTGTCGGTGGGGTACTCGCTGGGTTCGTCTACGCTCCCTGTGCTGTCCTCATCCTCCTCTTCTTCAGTCGCACCGGTGGCGCCCTCCTCTCCATAAGCCTGCCCACTCTGCCCAGCCAGGATATAGATGTCTGTCAAGCTGAGGGTGGCACACAACTCTGTGGTTTGGGGGTTGGTGGAGTAGGCCGGGTGGGCATTGGGTTGAGGGCGGCTGGGGTCATAGGCAGGCACGGTCAGGCTGAAATTTTCAGGGATGCAAAGGTCACCGCTCAAATCACTCACGACTTTCATCATAGCTTCCTCTGATGCACTGAAATCCCACCTGAAAGAAGCAGAGGAACAGAATGGCTAAATACTTAAGACATAGAAATTAATTTGTGTGCAAGTCAAGACATTGACTGCATTTATGTGCACAATATTCTGATTAATACTAGAATTTGGTCTTATTACAATTATGTATGCATGTAATGTAAATGTGTTAACCCGATTGTTATAAACCAGTTTAGCCAATTTCTCAATATTATGTAAGCCTATAATAAGTCTGATATTACACTACTGTTCAAAATTTGGGGTCAGAAGGATTTTTATTTTTTTAAGAAAAAAAAAACATATTAAGCAACATGCATTTAATTGATCAAAAGTAACCGTAAAGACATTAATAATGTCATAAAATTAAATTAAATTTTCAATCAATGCTGTTCACTTGAACTTTCTATTCTTCAAAGATTCCTAAAAAAAAAAAACTATCATGCTTTCCTCAAAAATGCCACATACGCTGCTTAGACAAGTCCTAAAAGTTATCTAATTTTTTTCTTCAAGACTGGTCATAACTTTTAAAGTCAGTTACATAAAAAAATGGTCTAATTTGAATCCAAAACGTAAGAAAGACTTGGCTAACTGCTAGCTGGTCAAACTCATTTTTAAGACTCAATCTTAACATAGTAGCTATGTTAATGCACCTAGACCCAGGATTCCCACAGTAATAGCGAAAATAGAACAGAATTTATTGGGAATACAACGAAGGCTTAGCAAGCAATCAGAAAATGATGCGCATGTAAATGCGGTCATTGTAATGTAGTCTATACCGAGTGTGTAGTCCATTGTCTTGTGGGGGGTTCCAGAAATTGCAGGATGGTTTCTGAAGGTTGTCTGTCGCTTTTAAGATGGCCAGCCATTCTGGATCATACTCAAGGTGCTCAGAGGAGCCCGGTCTGTCTGCTACCTCCACAATCTGCAATATCAAAACATTCATTCACTCACAAAGACTAGATCTACTGTTTGGGACTCACAATATTTGGACAAAGTGGATACTACTGGAGGAGCTTGAAACATGCTCGATGATGGAAACAACAGAATCATTACCTGAAGAAAGTCTCTATGTGGAAGACACTTGTCAAGTGAGAGAAACTTGGTGATCTTTGGGGCAGCATTATTCTTAGCCTGTTTTGAAAAATAGCTTGTTGTTATTTACTTCATAATGAATAATAAGCGCTGACATCTACATCTCATCTTAGTGTTTCACACATTTCACATCTGTAGCATGTAACAGCAAGAGAGATATAGAAAGAATAAAATACAGATATTCCAAAAGCATTTTCATAAGCCATGTTGAATTTTTGTGTCATATATATATATATATATATATCACACACACACATAACTAAAAATATATTAAATGCATATAACATATTACAATTATTTCAAAAGATTGTGTTGGTAGATAGGTTTATATCTCTCCATATATTTATATATACCCACAAGGACCCACCTCATGCTGCATCAGTGCAGCAAACTTCACGTGCAGGTGAGCTGAAAACCAGTAGGTGGGCTGCAGGTGGTCTAGAATCTCTGCAGCAGCAGGGCTGCCCAAGGTACTGCTCTCCACTTCCTGTCTGAGGAACTTCTTCTGGCGGAGAAGCTGGTTTGTGTTGCCGTAGTGATAAATGCCTCGTGGCCAATCATGAGTCATGAAGATGTCTATAGGCATCTTGATCTGGAGGAGTTAGGTTAGATATTATACACGGACAGCTAAATATTATTTCCATCTTTTTATTAATTAAACTGTAAATTATATTTTGATTCCTGTTTTCTCTAGATGCATATAAACTAGTTTTTTTTTTATTCTAAAATGACTGGATTTAAAGATATCACAAAGATTTACCTGTTTAAGTTTGAAGACATCAATGTTCCTTATGTGGTACACACTGCGCAAGGTTTCTGGGCTGTATGGCGGGAACTCAATGTGTCCTGAAATTGCATAAAAAAAAAGTTCAGAAATGTCATATTTGGCTCTTATAACACAACTGATTTGGAATTGTTAAAATGTACCTTTCTTGTAATCGTGGGATTTGAATATTCCTGAAAGACCGCCAATCCGTACACCTTTAAAGCGTACAACGCCAGCATAACCTGAGGAATGAGGAACAACAAATCCATTGAGAACTGCTATTTAAGCCAAGTGCTATTAAGAAAACCATAAAAAAACTGATCATACAACATTAGAACACAAATTTAGTACAACTCTTATTAATCTTATTACATATTAAAGGAGACATCGGATGCCCATTTTCCACAAGTTAAGTTAGGTATGATTCTTTAGGGTCTTCATGAAATGTCTGCAACATACTTTAGTCAAAATTCCGCAGTGGTCATGTAAGGGTACATTCACACGGGGCATCAGCGTTAACGCTTCTCATTTACTTGGAATGGGTGACGTCATGCGTTGCCGAACTGAATTTTGTGTCCGTCGGCGTCACGTCACTGGCGTTGCTTGCGGCAGAAGTTAAAAATTTCTCAACTTTTAAAGCGCCAACGGAGCCGTCAGCCAATCAGATCGCCTTATGCAAATAGCCTAGCTCAGCTGCTAACCAATTGCGGTCCAATGTAATTGGCTGTTGTTACTGAAGCACCAAGCTTCAGACACGCCCTCCCATTGACGCCAACGCCCCGAGTGAATGTACCGTAAAACAACACCCTTTTTACCTTGTCAGAAACAGCTCTGTTCACAGTGACCCGTTTCGGTGCATGTCTCTTTAAATGCTAATGAGCTCTGCTCACCCCGAGGTCAAAAACTTTGTTGAATGAACATGAGCACTGTCTGCATGTTTAAAAATCAAAATGCGATGCAGGTGTTTTTATATGAATGTATCTTTGAAGGGGACCATCTGTCTTCAGAAAAGCTTCGATGTCATTTTGACATAATGAATTTAGGTGTATTCAGTGGCGCATTACCATCAAAAACAAAACTAATCCACTGCGTCCTCAGTGGCTCTTATATTCACTTTTACATCCAGCTACAAAACACCTGCAGACAGTGTAGAACTGACTGAGGGCGGAAATATCATAGATATACATATCTATGGGAAATATGCTAATACGGGAAAAGTCCGTCAGCGGTTGTAGGCGGGGCCTGAGCAGTACGACATCATACTGCTCAGAAAATCAAAACGGGTTGATAATTGAGACTGTTCAGGTTTTTGGGGGATTAAAAAAAGTAGTGAATGGATTTTTATCCTTGTAGGGTGTTTGTGTCTACACACTGCTACGACACATTATATGCAAACACCATGTAAAAGTGAATTTTGCATCCGAGGTCCCCTTTAAAGTAATAACGTTTGCATGTTCGAGTATGAGCCAAAGATCTCACCCAGGTAATAGATGTTGGGGGCCACCCATCCTCCGTATGGAAGCTCCTGCAGGTGGTTTGATGCCTCATGGTTTCCGCCAATGAAAATTGTCAGGACAGGAGCCTTTTTCTCACCAGAGTAGTACCTTGAGAAAACCGATTGACACGAGAAACGATGATCGACCAATACCAACGCAATGTTTATTTAAAATTCACTAAAATATAGTGGACTTCAAATAATTCTCACATAAATATGCAATCCCTGTGTATAGTCTGTCTCTGTAGTACAATAAATTACTCTCATTCAAATATTTAATTAGATAACGTTATCTGTCTACTGAATAATACCAGGTGTTTCCTTACTTGTAGAAAGTTTGCATGTGTCTGTATTTGGCAGGCACCGCCATGCACTTCATGTCTCCTTCATTTCTGACAGCCTGGAAGTCTCCGCAGCACAGCAGCAGATCCACCTTCACATCTTCTTTATTCTCCAGGTAACTGATGCTCTCATAGATCTTATCCAGCTCTCCATGACAACAGCCTTCTACTGCCACCTTCATCCTTGTATCTCTAATTCACAGCCTCACACTCAAAGACGACAAATCGCGTTACCCATCGCACAGAAGGTCAAACCTATACATCTTTGGCATCATTCTTTCAATAGCCGTTTTGCCTCTCTGCACTCACTCACATGCTACTCTGCACATGCGCAGAACGGTCATGTGACCAGAGCACATAATCAATTTTTAATCTTCATCCGCACTTTGCGTCATTTATATTAGTTCTTCATCTAAGAATAATAATAATAATAGTAATCTTTGATCAGCATTCGGTGTGTACGTTATAATTTTATATATAATTTATAATGAAACAGCGATGCAAAATTTAGCAGGATTTTGTTTGTATATGAACTAAAATAACTTACAGAACTAACCAAATGTCTGTTTGGACCATAGACTGTATAAAAACAGGTTTGGACCTTTTTTTATGTAATACTCACAATTTTCTACTGTTAAATGCCTCGTTTTTACTTTTTCATTTCTTTGTATTACTATTCATACCAATACATTTTTGTTGTATTGAATTTGGCAAATAATGAAGTAGAATCAAAGAACTCTGAATTTGAAACCGAAATAGCAGCGAGGAAATTGCAGCCAGTAGCGCCGTGTCACATATTCGGGGAGGACCAATCAAATCCCTTATGATTAATAAACAAACGATTTCTCCAATCACTTAAAAGAGAATGCTGCATCGGATGATCATTTTTATGTCAAGGTGCCAAAATGTGAAATTCGTTCATGAGAAAAAACATATGCTTTTTGGTGCGCAAATGTCAGCTGTAAGATGCGTCTCTTTTTTTCTCTCAATTTTTTACATTTAAAAATAAGTAATATATAATAAATAATGTGAGTAATGAGAAATAGTTATTACTGTTTAAATTATACATTGCTTTTTAATTTTACTTTTAATTTAATTCCTTGATTAAAAAAAAGAGAGATATATATAAGCAAATAATAATAATTAAATAGGGATGAGGTGGTGTGGAAAGTGCTGCTCTGCATGTTCTGCTGAATCAAGCTTGTGGAGAAAGTGCTGCTGTAAATACTCCGCTGATTGAGCTGTGTTTGTGTGGAAAGTGCCGCTGTGAATGTTCCGCTGAGTGAATGATGGCGTGCCTGCTGGAGGCCCCTTTACGCATCAGCGTGTTATCCGTGAGTCTCTTTGATTATACCCATTAAAACCTCACATTTTCACTTCAGGATCACTCAGATATACATTAGACACATTAGATAGAATTTAGCGATTGATCTTAAATTAAGCGATGGGGTTTTTGATGACTGGCTGTGTGTTTATTCGGCTAACATTTCTGGATGTGCTCAGAGCTGTCAAATCAAAGTTGTATTTAGTTTCCAGTCTATATTTAGAGCTGGGGCTCCAAAAAAAAAATCAAACCTGCTTGATATTCTCTGATGAAGCGGTTAAATGATGATCTGATGGGCTAATGTGCTGGTAACGCCCCCCTTTTGACAGCCCTGTAGTTCTGTCCTGTGTGTTTGGACACATGTTGATCTGCTTTCACTGTGCTGGAGCCCAGGTGCAGTGATGCTGTCAGATGTTGTATACTCTGGTAATCATCCAGTAACATGCTATACCATCGATCTCATCTGTCCCGGTATTCACGTAGTACTTTAAATGGTAGTATAGAAAAAAAACATTAACATGATGCTTTTTTTGTAGGGGATATCATTCAGAAGTTAGCCTTCATGTTCGGTTAAAGATAATTAACCAGAACATGAAGTCTAAATTCTGATCCTTCACATACTTTGAATGTGCTCCTCTGATCTAATCAACCAAGTAGAGTGAAATTGTTAAAGCTTTAACCCTTTGTTGTATGATAAGCTCTTTTCAGAAAAGTTCATTTTTATCACATATATTAACACTGTTTCTGTCTAAAGTCAATTTATCACATTTATGTCAAAGAGGTGTCTGAGACTCTTTTTTTCTGAGACTATCATTTTTTTAATCAGTACGAAATGTTGTTTGTAAAATTGTGATGCGCTCGCAACAGCTCTACACTGGGCGCGACCAAGCGACCGTTGCAAATCAATTTAACTTTGTTTCAGTACGTGATAAAAAGAACAAGGCATCAGTTTAATGTCGGGTTTTGTCGTGTCGCGCCCTATACAGTCTATGGTCGCGCCGCGCCGCATCCAGCGTACACAGTGTCACTGATTATAATGGTTCTACTGTATTTTGCCGCTCGCGTCCGGTGTAGACACGGTGTTGTGTCCTATGCCTTCGCGGACAGCATGAAACCCACAAAAATAAATAAATAACAGAGAGAGAATAATAATAAAAACAGTTATTCTCTCTATGCTATTTTTCAATGTTTCAAGTTATGCAGGTGTTTTTTTCCCAGTAGGTTTTATTAAATTAAAAAAAGAATTCATTTTTCATAATGTTTAGTGAAATTATGTGATACTCTGAGGTGGGATGGTGCTTTGGGAAAAGGGGGGGGGAGCCAGATTTTTTATAGGTTTAAAGGGGTCTCCCCACAATATCAAAACTGACTGATTTTCCAAAAGGCTTCGTTGAGTAAACATGAGCACGTACTGCATGTTTAAATATCAAAATGAGGTACGGGTGTTTTTATATCACTGTATTTGTGAAGGAAGACTATCTTTAGAAAATGTTCTATGTCATTTTCATTTCAGCTTGCATGTTATATGCCTGATGAAGCAGCGTTTGTGAGCTCAGTGCTGCTTTGTGTACAGCCGTTACTGAGGAAACCTCTATTTCTCCCACTTTAAAGCACCTCCTGCTGGCAGAGAATGAATTTGCATTTTCA
>NW_015505425.1:303843-359640 GCF_001515645.1 Sinocyclocheilus grahami | reverse complement strand
TCTGTTTCTCCCACTTTAAAGCACCTCCTGCTGGCAGAGAATGAATTTGCATTTTCAGTAAGTCCGTCTGATTTACGCAGCAAACATATTTTGCTTTTCCTATATCCACGGGAGCTGCGGATAATCCACGGGTCGGGTAATAAAAAATGCACTCTGATTATTTGTGGGTGGGTAAAATAAATCATAAATGATGCAAATATTAACTACATTTTTTTAAAATACATTTTTTTCATGAGGCAGATGATTTTGTTTGTGTGTGTGTGTGTGTTCGTTTGCCTGATCGGGAAGTTGCAGTGACAGAAACGGTGACATTCCAGATAAAGTTTGAAAGGAGTAAAGCCTGTGTCAGTGCTATTGAGTAGGCTAATATGGCCAAAGAAGATATTTTGTTTTATAAATAAATGTTCATTTTAAAGCAGCCCAAGATCAGATCAGCAGATCAGCCCTAACGTCACTGAATCTGCTGTTAAAACTGAACCATCCATTCATCATATCATCATGCAAAACATACACGACAAATAGCAAATTTTTCTTTGTTCCTCGAAACGTCATAGCATTTCCACACCGGTGATGACATGACTGTGGCACCAAATCATTTATGTCCCCATGCATCATGTACGTCGTCACACGTTGACGTCATCAAATTGCGATCGGTTCGTGAGATCGGCCAAGTGTAGTGAGTACCGATCGAGTCATAAAATGTGATTATCGGCCGGTACCGATCTCCAGCCGATCAATCGGAACATCCCTACATTATGTAATTTATTTTGTTTTGTGAAAACCTGTATCTCAGCTGTAAATCAATTGCTATTTTGTGGTCTACAACATGAAAGAAAGCCATTATAACATGTATATGAAAATTTTTGAAACATTGGACACAACTATGGGGCACCATTGTGCAGCAGCAAGCATCACAACAAAAAAGGAACCTCAAGGTTGATCTAGGTAAATGTGTGCAAATGTGTTGTGCCCCATTCCTATATTTTGTCTGGGGCCCCCAATTCACTAAATCCGCCCCCGAACACTACTATTTATATAAAATATTTGTTATTGAATAATAATATTTAATAAACAACAACAGCCATCATAAAAGTTGCTAAGCAATTCAGTCAAAAATACAAAGGCAGTGCTCTGATATACTGCATTGAAGTTACATAAAATATAACGTTATGATACTTTGCCCTCAGCCAAAACTGTTCACTCTGGAACAAATAATAGATTAATGAGACCAAATATTATCTGTTAGATTTACCCAAAACGAATTATATCTCATGTTTAACCACTATAGAGACATCAGAGCCAGCGGCAAATTCCAGAAGAACTGGTTGAGGTGAGGCTGCTCTTGGCAGGCTGACGCCCTGGAGCTTACATCTCCGAAAACGTCTTTCTTTATCTTAACGACAATGTCTTTTCTTTATCTTTATTAACAAACCGCATATTTGAAGCCTAAACAACTACATTCTCGTCCTAAAAAAAAGAAACTCTTAAAACTACATTCCGTTATACAAAACAGTATTATTTATCAAATTGTAGTGGGCAGTGGTGGATTTATGTATGGGCGGCATGGGCAACTGCCCAGGGTGGCATCTTGCCAGGGGTGGCACGGGACGCCCGCACAAGAAGGAAAAAAAAACAGCATGGAGAAAAAAAAGGGTGTTACATCATGAAATTTTTCAATACTACTGAATTTGTATTTAATGTGATCACAATTTAATAAAACAATGTAAGTTACGCTTTAATTTCCACTGTTATTCAAACAAGCAAATAATTTGTATAGCGAAAGCGAACACGAAGACTAGTGCGAGTTTAAATTCTCAAAAAACTCAACATTGTACATATATCTTCACTTTGTTGTTTATGATGAGAGAATTTGCGAGAGAGCAGAATTCAGTCAGCGAGTGCACGCACTGAGTAAAACTCTGGTGTTTCAGCGATGACACATCTGAACGCCTCTGATTGTCTACTGGATTTATAAACTCAACGGAATCGTGTGTGATTAGTTGTAATGCACGCCGCTGTAAAAATACATAAATAAAATAATAATAATGCCGCAATCGTCACTGTTCATTTCATTTTCACTTTTCATTTCACATTCATTTTCACTAAGGTGACTCAAGAATGGAGAGAGAGAAAGTATGCCATCAGGAGCCCAATTTAGGAAAAAAAAGAAGAGGGGAAATGGGTAAAAGAGAAATGGTATCTATGCAGCTATCACTAATCTCGCTAAAATAGGCTATATTATTACAGGTTATTACACGTTCAGTTATTTATTTCAATATATTTTTTAGTAGTTTTAGTTTCTTTTTCTGTTAACAATAACAACACTGGGCAATTTCATATTTCTTTCTCTTTTGCTTCATTTTCTGACAAAGGCAGAAAGCTTTTTAGTGATAATGCAAAAAAATAAAGAGCAAATGATGTTTGTAATTGATGCTCTGTGTGTCTGTTATTATTTTGCTCGGCCATTCATGTGCACTCAACTCTTAACATCATTCTGATTTGACTTGAACGTTGCATGAGTTCATTGTGATTATGGAAACATTTGTAAATATTTTGGGTACTGTTGATGAAGAATAGCACAGATAAAGCTTCAATTACAATTGCACATGCATTGTCTGTCATTTTTGTGCAAAAAAAGCCTTCTGGAAGAGAAAAAGAAATATAAAATTTCACGGCATGTCCATTTTGTTCAGAGCAGAATCTCACTACATTACCTGTGTGTGCTGTACATGCATTCATCTAATGAGTTATGAGATAAGAGTCTGCTAGGAGGGTGTAACTATTTGCTCTCATTATCAGCCTCTGTAATCCTCTGATCATTCAAATGTACGCTAACAAGTTACATTTGACAAGTTCAACAAAGACACCAGTGTCGTCTACTTCAACTGTTTTAAACAACATATTGTTAATTCTTGATTAATTATTGTACATGCAGTTTCCATATTAATTGAAATACTAATTGCAATATTTTTCTTCTAAAAATGTTTGTTTCATACTGAAGGGCTATTTAAACCGGAAAAAAAGAAGAAAAAAAACTTGTGAAAAATAATGAGCATATGAATAAGTTTTTTTTTTTTTAAGAGTTTCTTATGCTCACCAAAACTGCATTTAAAGAAAAATCTAAATACAATAAAAAAAGCATTATTACAATTTAAAATAACGATTTCTATTTGTTTATTTCTGTAATGACAAAGCTGAATTTTCAGCAGCCATTATCGTCTGGAGTGTCACATGATCCTTCAGAAATCATTCTAATATGCTGATTTGCTGCTCAATAAACATTTTTTTTATTGTTATCAATGTTGAAAACAGTTGGGTTGTTTAAATATTTTTGTGGAAACATTTTTTCAGCATTCTTTAATGAATACAAAGTTTAATAGAACAGTATTTATTTCAAATACAATTCTTATGTAATTGTGTGAAAGTTTTTACTGTCACTTTTGATTATTTTAATGTGTCTTTGCAGAATTAAAGTATTAACTTCTTAAAAAAAATGTACTGACCCCAAACTTTTGAACGGTAGTTTAAAATTTTGAAGTCAACAACCACTAAACAGCTTTTTTTTCACCCAGCTTGTTGTTTATCTGACCAATAGCACCCTCAAAATTATTTATTCGGTTCTTCGGTTGATCTGTTTCTATGCCATAGAAAAGGTATGTTATGCACAAGTTATAAGTACTTGCACCTTTATTGACAGTGACATGAAGAATGCCGTCATCGGAAACAACAGACAGAAGGCCAACCTAATTGTGCTGGGAGCCGTGCCAAGGTATGTCCAACCACTTCACCCTTTTTCCACCAATAGAACTGCAATGAGTTTTGACACAGGAAGTAAGGTTGAAAAATCATAGCTAATCTATCCAGTTGTCTGGGCTGGGCCAATATAGCTGGAAAATTACAGTGAAGTCCAAAAATAATATTCAAAGTCTGGGATTCAAAATATATTTATATATATATTTAAACCTGGAAATAAACAAAGTTTATTTAATTAAGACTCTCTCTTACCTTAAAGATGGCAAATATTTTTTTGCTCTGTTCTCTGTTTTACATGCTAATCACTGCTGATGAGGATGTACTTGTGTGTGTGTGTAGACTTCTGTATCTTCTCCAGCAGAGCTCTTCTAGTCTGGAGCTGAGGACTGAATGTGCGGTCGTGTTGGGAAGTCTGTCAATGGGCACAGAGAACAACATCAAGTCCCTGGTGGACTGTCACATCATCCCAGCCCTGCTTCAAGGTTCTTCTCAGTCTATCTTTGATACTACTGTACTACTGTTTTAACTATATATTTTTATCAAATAAATGCAGCCTTGATGAGCATACATTCTTTCAAAAACAGTAAGATATCTTCATGATTCCAATCTTTTGAGCAGTGTTTTGTGTTTCTGCAGGTCTCTTGTGTTCTGATCTGATTTTCATTGAGGCATGTCTGCGCTGTTTAAGAACCATCTTCATCAGTCCAGTCACACCAGTGCAGCTGCTCTACACAGTAAGACAGACTTGCACATTCTGAAATGACGTATGCACATGCATAAACAGAAGTATGATTAACATGTTTCAATTTGCACCAGGACCCCACTGTGATCCCCCATCTCATGTCCCTGCTGAGTCGGTCACAGCACACACAGGAATACATCACGCAAATCTTCGCCCACTGCTGCAAGGTAACACACACAACACAACTCACACAGTAAATATGCATTTATTCAGAATTATAAAGAAAATAGTTCCAGCTCTAAATTCTGATTAGATTAGCCACATCCAAGCTTTATTCCAAGCCTTATTAAAGGGATAGTTCACCCGAAAATGAAAATTCTGTCATCATTTACTCACCCTCATGTCGTTCCAAACCTGTATGAGTTGCTTTCTTATGTTGAACATAAAAGAAGATATCAAACAGTTGGTGGTTGTCATTGACTTCCATAGTAGGAAAAACAAATACTATGGAAGTCAATGGCAACCACCAACTGTTTGATTACCAGCAATCTTCAAAATATCTTCTTTTGTGTTCAACATAAGAAAGCAACTCATACAGGTTTGGAACGACATGAGGGTGAGTAAATGATGAAAGAATTTTAATTTTTGGATGAACTATCCCTTTAAGGATTAGCATGCACCTGTGGCCACATGGCAAACTGTAAAATGTTTGCAGTATTACAGTTCAGGCTTCTTGGCAAAGTAATCTTTTCTTTTGTCTCTATTGAAAAATGCATTGAATAATGTGTGTGTCCAGACTCCAGAACATCAGACGGTGTTGTTTAACCATGGTGCCATCCAGAACATTGCTCCTCTGCTCATCTCTCCCTCCTATAAGGTACAAAAAGGAACCGAATGGCTTTTCCATTTATTATTGTATTTTTTATGCATGTCAGTGTATTCTGGGTAATTATGTTTTGTGAACTCTCTCCGTAGGTACGAATGCAGGCGTTGAAGTGTTTCTCAGTTTTGGCCTATGAGAACGCTCAGGTCTCTATGACACTGGTGAATGGTGAGCACGACCCTCATCCTCTGTCTACCATCATTTGATCACCACTTATTTTGTCATCCTGGCTTACGTTCATCAGCGATTATCTTTGACTTCTCTTTTCTGTTGCAGTTTTTCATTATCTTTGGTAATATCTGAAACACTGTTCAGTGAAATAAAAGAATAGTGCACAACAGTAGGTTTCTGGAAGTAAAACATAACATTCAGAACAAAAATATTAATATTAACAGTGTTCAGCATTGATAATAATAAGTGTTTCTTGAGCACCAAATCAGCATATTAGAATGATTTAAAGGATCAAGTGACACTGAAAACTGGAGTAATGGCTGCTGAAAATTCAGCTTTGCCATCACTGGAATAAATTAAATTTTTAAATATATTAGAATAGAAAACGGTTGTTTTAAATTGTAACAGTATTTCACAATATTACTGTATTTTTGAGCAAATAAATGCAGCCTGTGAGCATTAGAGACTTCAAAACCTTTGCACAAATCCTACTGACGGCAAACATTTGATTTTATTAGTTTATGGTGTAGTATTAGAGCCTAAAATTATCAGCAGAGTTTTCTCATAGCAAATCACATAAAGTCTGATTCATCCTTTTTTGCTATGTTCCTTTTTTCTTTGAATCAGATGTTGTTATTATGTAAGAGCTGGTGGTTTGGTTCAAAGCTTAAAACATTGATTTAGGTTTTCTGTATGTCTATGGAGACAATTAATAAAATAATGCTTAAGCCTGCTGAAACTCATATTATTTTGTTTATATGTATATGTTTCTCAGTGCTTGTAGATGGTGAGCAGCTCTCTCAGGTTTTTGTTAGAATGATGCAAAGGGACAAACCCATCGAAATGCAGCTTACAGCCGCCAAATGGTGAGCAAATCTCATCTCGCAGGTTATTTGTGAAAATACATGGTTAATCTCTTCAGCTTTTACAAACTCGTGCTCTTTTTCTCTCAGTTTAACATACATGTGTCGAGCAGGAGCCATCAGGACAGACGACAATTGTATTGTACTAAAGGTACCTCCAAAAAACATCTACATATTTGTGATGAATGCAAAAGTGTCACCATTGAAAGTGCGTTGGAACTAGTTCTGCGTGTGTGGACAGACTTTACCATGCCTGGTGCGGATGTGCAGTAAAGAGCGGTTACTGGAGGAGAGGGTGGAGGGGGCTGAGACGCTAGCCTACCTGATGGAGCCGGACATAGAACTACAGCGGATTGCAAGTGTCACCGATCACCTCGTGTCCATGTTGGCTGACTACTTTAAATACCCGAGCTCTGTCAGCGCCATCACTGATATTAAGAGGGTAACTTCACATACACATACACACATTTAATTAGCTTTCTAAATGAGGACATACCAGAGACTTCTGTTGTTTTTGTATAAAGCTAAGTATATAGATTTCAATAGTAGGTGTAACCAGGTACCTTTTGCTTTTCCGATGAAATGTACACTCAGTTTAACTGATCATTTGTCTTCCTGTAGTTGGACCATGACTTGAAACATGCACATGAGCTGCGGCAAGCAGCCTTTAAACTTTATGCCTCGCTGGGCTCCAATGACGAGGACATCAGGAAAAAGGTGATGCATTCAATTCTATTATATTATATTGTAAGTGCTAAAAAATAGTCAACGACATGACTGGAATATTGACTACTTTGATACCTTGACAATTAAAACAGGTTATTAGGTAGCTGTGGTGAATTTTCTTAGGATGTTAACATTAATTTCCCTACTACAGATTACAGAGACGGAAAACATGATGGACAGGATTGTTAGTGGCCTATCAGAATCTAGTATCAAAGTACGGTTAGCAGCAGTCAGGTATGATGCACCTTTTCTCTTAATTGACTGGCAAAAAAATTAAGAGAATTAAAACCGCCATTGTACACTACCATGCAAAAGTTTGGGGGTCTGTAAGATTATATATATATATATATATATATATATAATATGTGTGTGTGTGTGTATATATACAGTATATATATATACATATATATATATATATATATATATATATATATATATATATATATATATATATATATATATATATATATATATATATATATATATATATAATATGTGTGTGTGTGTGTATATATACAGTATATATATATACATATATGTATACACATATACATATACACACACACACACACACACACACATATATATATATACAGTGGGGCTGACTAAATACTTTTTTTCCCCACTGTATATATATATATATATATATATATATATATATATATATGAAAGTGACAAAGACATTTCTAATGTCACAAAAGATTTTGATTTCAAATAAATGTAGCCTTGATAAGCGCAAAATACTTTTTTCAAAAACATTTTTAAAAATCATATAGACTTCAAACGTTTGAATACTTGAATAAATGTAAAATATGTTTGTTGAAAATGCACAACAATTGGATTTTGAAAGAATTTAGAGAATAAAAGGTTTTGCTTTGCTCTTTTATTTTAATTTATTTCTTTCAAATTTCCTCTAGATGTCTGCACAGTTTATCACGGTCTGTACAACAACTAAGGACAAGTTTCCATGATCATGCAGTATGGAAGCCACTAATGAAGGTATGATATTCAGATGATGTTGAGTTAAATCTGGACGCTAATCAAACCCTAATTGAATGCACATTTGTTTTTGTGGGTAGTTGTTACAGAACGCACCAGATGAGGTCCTGGTCATGGCCTCTTCAACACTATGCAACCTACTGCTGGAGTTTTCACCTAGCAAAGAGGTAAAGTTCACGCACTGTTGGTTTATTAGCGTTATACAGCCAGGATTTAAAATTTCTTACAGTTGTTCAGTAAAAGGAATATTATAATTATAATTGAACTACGTAAAACGTAAAGCTTTTAAAACTACTACAGACTTTCTGGTCAGGCTTTCTCAAGCCAACATCAAAGTTTTTCTTAAACTTTATTATTAAATGCTCTGTTTTTTTACAGTATAATATTACTACAGTAATATATTTCTTTATTGGTTTTAATTTTATAATTTAATAAAATTAGATATTTTAATAATCACTGACCACTCACATTTTCTTTGTGCATATAGCAATATTATTAACAGAAGAATAAGATTTTCTTTTAAATAAAGATGCCAGGGTTATTCCCAGTGCCACTGGGCTTTAAAAAGGTGACTGCGGATATGTGTGTTCACAGCCTATCTTAGAGTCTGGGGTCATTGAGTTACTATGCAGCCTCACACAAAGTGACAGTCCAGCTCTAAGGGTCAACGGCATCTGGGCTCTCATGGTAAGACCAACTGACTTCGCTCCACACCAGAGTTTCGGTATGAAAACATTCTATGTCATCAGAATCTGTAATGTGTGTTTGTTTAGAACATGGCCTTCCAGGCAGATCAGAAAGTGAAGGTGGAGATAGTTCAAGCTCTGGGCACAGAACAGCTTTTTCGACTCCTGTCTGATCCTGATACCAATGTGCTCATGAAAACATTGGGGCTACTTCGAAACCTGCTCTCCACCCGGCCAGTAAGTTAAAGTTGAAAGTTGAATTTAATGTTTTTCATGTCATTATATTGTTTAGAGCATAAGAAAAAAATGGAAAAATGGAAAAAAATAACATTTATTATAAAATTATATTTTAATTCATATATTATGCTATGTCCTCTGTAGAGGACACCAGGACTTTAAAAAGTCCTGTTATTAAAATAAATAAAAATGACATGAAAAGGCAAAAACAGTGATTTTTATAGCAAACTTTGTATAAAAATTATTCTCAACTATGTTATGAAAGATATAACAGAATGATTTGTTATACCATTTTGCTTTATGCAGCATGTGCGTAAAATGGCCATAAACCGGTTGTCCTGTTATGTGCAATGTATCTATACACTGTATCTCATTTGCATATTAATTTGTTTTTGGGGCAACGTAATGAAAATATAATATAATTTATTTCTCTATTCATTTGTTGTGTCTCCCAAAATGTGTAATAAACATGCTTTTAGTCCTGGTGTCCTCTACAGTTGGACATCGATGTCCTGTTTCATAACAGAAAGTCATATTTTGATTTGAAACCCCATAACATTTTCCTAAGATGTTGATTTATGACAAACAATTGGAAAATTAGTCAGATTTAAATGATCATTACAAAATATCATATTTCCATAAGGGTGTTGAATTTGATTGTTAAATTAATGTCAGCATTTTTTAAGACCAAGGAGAGGGAGTGGCCATGGTGAAACATCCAAACATTTGGTATCTCTGAAAAGCCCTGAATGTGCTCTTTACAGGACATCCAGACTTACAACTGTGACATGTAAGGTCTCAGATAAATCACTAAAAAATAATGTCCTCTACAGAGGACAAAACTCCATAGCTGGTTGTCAGGAGGATATATATATACACCCCCCCTTTAAAATAATCACATTTTGTTGCTTTGCAGCCTGAAATGAAGACAGTTTTTGTTTTATCCAGCTAAAGTTGCACTGTGTAAATAATAATATCCAAGTGAAAGATATAACACCACCAACATGCCAGAAAAAAACAAAAACAGAATGACTGAGTTTGAAAAAGCACACAGCAAAACTGAGCACACAGTGGTTGAAGGAGAAAAAGGTGAATGTCCTTGCATGGCCTAGTCAGAGCCCAGACTTAAACCCCACTGAAAATCTGTGCAATGACTTGAAGACTGCAGTCCACAAACGCTCACCATCAAATTTAACTGAACTTCAGCAGTTCTGCAAAGAAGAGTGGGCAAATATTGCAAACACTAGAAGAGCAAAGTTAGTAGAGACAGAGACAAATCCCAACAGACTAAAGGCTGTAGTTAAAGGGGTCATATTATGTTGCTAAAAATAACATTATTTGGTGTAATGAAATGTTTATGCGGTTTAAGGTTCAAAAAACACATTATTTTCCACATACTGTACATTATTGTTTCTCATCTATCCCCCGCCTTTCTGAAACGTGTCGATTTTTACAAAGCTCATCAGTCTCAAAAGCAAGGTGTGCTCTGATTGGCCAGCTATCCAGTGCTTGGCTCTGTGATTGGCTGAATACATCAAGCGTGTGACGGAAATGTTACGCCCCTTACCATACTGTGATGCCCTGTCCGGCCGGAGCGACGAGACAAAAACATTAAACCCCATTATAAATGAGGCATTTGTTGCATCCAGTGGGGACATAATTATGGATTATAATGACTTATACCGTCTTTTTACGCGTTGCATCACGCCGCGTAAGCATAAAACCATGTGTGCATTTGTGATCGGAGAAATGACAAACAACAAGCGCTACTCTACACTGCTCAAAACTCGCATTTGAATCATCAGTGGCAAATTCTTTATATATAAAAAAACTTACTTACAGTCTGTGAGTCAGAACAGCCGGCATTGTAGTCTACTCTACCAGGATCAGGAAACGATCCTCCATAAAATGTGCTGCACACATCTGAATATTTGGGTTGAACTGTTCTGGAACAGTGTTGTAAATACAACTTAACCACTGATTTCTAGTCGTGTCCTCTTTTGGAAGACCAAACAAAGTAGTTTCGCTTTCACAACGAAACACAGCGTCACACACGGCGGCCTTGAGTGAGCGGAGGCTGGTGGCTAGAGTGAGCGGCGGCCGGCGGGCTTGCGGCAACCACAAGTGATGACCCCGGGCTGGACTCCGCTTCGTCCACGGTGAAAGCCGATCCACAGCGCGAAGTTGATGTATTTCAGCGACCAGCACGGACAGCTCCAGGCATGACGAAGCGGATATCATCCTCTTTTGGAAGGCCAAGCAAAGTAGTTTCGCTTTCACAACGAAACACACAGCACCTTCACGACATGGCGGAGGCGGCAACAACAATACTACAGCGAAAATAAAAGTCACGCCGCCTTTCTTTGCGTCAACATTTGGGCGGCATTATGCAAATCGTCCCACATCGTGACGTAGACATGTGCGGGTGTGTTAGAACGAGCCATTTTAGGTAGGCGTGGTTGACTTAACTTTTATAAAGAATATCTCTTTGGATTTGAGACTTTAGTCTTTGCAACTTTACAGATCTTCTTTATGCACCAAGAGCTTGTAACACTCCAAAGAGAAAGGAAAAATTTTAATCGCATCATATGACCCCTTTAAAGCAAAGGGTGGTTCAACAGAATACTGACACAAGGGGTGATCCTTTTTCCAACTCAGTGATTCTGTTTTTTTGTTTGTTTGTTTTTTTCTGACATGTTGGTGTTATATCTTTCACTTGGATGGTTTAAGTTGACATACACATACACACACATACACATACAAGAGTAAATCCAGCTGGATAAAACTAAAACCATGTCTGTCTTCATTTCAGGCTACAAAGCAACACAATGTGATTATTTTAAAGGGGGGAGGGATTCTTTTCTATAGCCACTGTATGTGTGTATATATATATATATATATACACACACACACACACCCACACACACACTTGGCCTGATATATTCCCTTCCACTGTCTAACAAGATTATGGCCTTTCTGTAAGACACACACTAATTGTCTTTCCCCGTCTTTGGCAGCATATAGACCAGATCATGAGCTCACATGGGAAGCAGATAATGCAAGCGGTCACGCTTATTCTGGAGGGAGAACACAGCATAGAGGTCAAAGAGCAGGTGAGCTGCTCAAACACACTAAGATGGCATTGTGCTCACTGGGTCTTACAGAATCAGACTAGTAAGACATCTCAAGCAGCTATTATATTCCACAGGCATTTTGTTAAAAGAATGTTCCCAGTTTAATACAAGTTAAGCTCTATGTCTATTCAAGGTGTCTGTAGAAGTCCTTGAAAAGTATTAAGGTCTTAAAATCACTTTTTATAATGTAAAACTGTTCATATCTTAAATGCCATAGAAAAAGTCTTTAGCTCTTTTGTCTTGTTATCAGTTGGTGCACTTTTTATTTATATTTTCTTTAACTTTTTTCTTTCTGACTGTGCACAGGAATCAGTTATCAGGTTTTGAGTGTGATACACTGTGGTGCATTAAACTGTGTAAATATGGTATTTTTGTGGCATATACATGTTTAATGTTTTTGAAAGAAGTCTCTTATTCCCATCAATGCTGCAATTATTTGATTAAAAATACAGTAAAACCAGTAATATTGTGTTATAAAATTTATCTTAAATTGTTTTCTATATTTCCTATATAAAATTGATCTTAAATTGTTTTCTATATTAAGTTTAAAAATATATATATGAAACGTCTTTATATTCCCTTAAACATGCAGATAACTGCTTTGGAACCCAGAGCATTCATTTAGGAGCATTGATTTTAATAGTTTCCAGAGCTGATGTGTAACAATGCTTTGTCATCTTTTGCAGACATTGTGCATATTGGCCAATATTGCTGACGGAAACACTGCCAAGGAACTCATTATGACCAATGACGACATGCTCCAAAAAATTAAATATTACATGGTCAGTGCATTGTCATTAGCTCATCTGGTTTCTCAGTTGTGGGCTTTTTTCAATATTTTTTTTTTTTGTGTGTGTACCATAGTGTCCTTGTGCTGCTGCTTGTTTCCACCTTATCACTGTCCCTTGCTCTTGCCCCTTCTTGTCTTTCTCCTGCTTTATACTTATTTTGTGTAATTTCTTCTGTTGTCTATGTTTCAGGGTCACTCCAATGTGAAGCTGCAGCTGGCTGCCACCTTCTGCATCTCTAACCTCATCTGGAATGAGGAGGACGGTGAGGAGCTCAGGACACATGGGTTCTGTGGAGGTGTAGTGGGACAGTTTAACTGTTGTGCTCTGTTTGTCCAAATATAAAAACATGCACAAAAGCATTTACAGTAAAAGTGTCATTAGTGCTGTCAAATTATCATTAAAATATTAATCATGAATCATTTGTTTTTATTATTATTTTATATAATATATATTTAAAATGTCTATCTGGTTTAAGTTTTCAGTTTGAATTAAGGCATTCAATGTCCTAAAGAAAGAATACACAATAAAACCCTAACACCAATAATTTATTATGTTAAATTGAATGGTGTTATTGATTAAATGGCAAGGGGGAAATATTAACATCTTAATTTTGTCCTAAATATTTAATTTGGAGGCTCTTATTATTATTATTTATTATTATTCCTCTAAACAATTTGTTCAGGCATACAATGCTGTTTCAGAAAATAACAACAGTGCAGCATTGGAAATACATTTTGTGAAGATTTTCTTAGTGTTGTTTATTTGTATCTGAGAGTAAGACCAGTCCTCGTGTTAAATAGGACTCTTTGTGTATTGTCAAGAAAACAAGTTTGTGTTTTTTCACTTCTTCCAGGCTCACAAGAGAGACAAGACAAGCTAAGGGAGATGGGCTTCGTTGATATCTTACACAAACTCACCCAGGCATCAGATCCCAACCTCTGTGACAGGTGATCGACAGACTGGCATTCATCTGTTGGTAGTTGTTTCATCTTATGTTTGGTTTGATGCCATAGTAATGATTTAACCGTTCACATCTCCCTCTTTCTCTCAGGGCAAAAACGGCGATGCAGCAGTATCTGGCATGACCTTGAAGGAAGGCGGGATACAGCCTCACTAACAATCTCTAGGAGGATCACATCTCCTGTGTTTTTATTTTAGATTCGAGTTTCCTTTTGCTCTTCCTTTTGTTTTGTTGCACAAGACACCTTTTGTTGTGGAGACCCTGAACAGCTTCAGGAAATCAGAGACACGGTTGCCAGGGGGCCACAGGCTTTCAGCTACGTTGGTTTAATACGTTTTCTGCTGAACTCTTGGAACTATTATTTTTTTGGACTTAATATGAAGGAAAAAAAAGTTTCTCAACGTGTGTTGCAGCGCCATCTGGTGGATTGAGGCTTTGATGCTTTGGACTCCCTTTGGAGAAAGCTGACTGAACTCTCAGTGCTACGCTTCTAGGAGCTTAGTCTCCTTATTTTGGTTTGCTGATTTACTATTGATATTATTATTATTATAACTATTATTATTTTAATTGGGACTTTGACACAAGGTTAGAAAAAGACTGCTTGTTTTTGTTCTTTTTTGTGGATACATACCTCGTAAATATATATAAATATAAATATATAAATATATTTTTTGGATTTTTAATTTCCTTTTCAGGTTGTTTTTCCCCTTTGTATTTTCCTCTCTGTAATATAGGCTGATGTGGGTATATCTGGAGAGGCAGCATGTTGGGTCATATACAAAGACATTTCGTAGAAACCATCCAAGCAGAAGGTGAAAGTTTGTTTGCTCTTTACACAGGTTCTTTGTTTTCCCATTTTCACTCCCTTTATCTTTACATGAATCAGTCTCTTCAGAACTCCCACTTTTTGAAGCTCTATATTGAATGTTTCCACTCAAATATATGCAGGCCTCTGCCATGGAGCAGCCCACTGCTTTGTGTCTTTTTTAGTTTTTTTTGGGTCGGGAAGGGCTTTTCGGCACAAAAGAGCTTGGATATGAGGCACAAGCTTCAGAAATGTCATGCCTTGGTGCTCATGTAGGAAAAACAGGTTTGAATCCTGCCTGTGGCCCTTTTTCCCCCCGAATAATATAATCTTCTACTTTTGCTACCAAAAAAAAAAAAAAGTTGCAGAAAAACCAAAATGTTCTGAATAACTTACTGAAGATGAAGTCTATCAGTTATCACATGCTTTAGACATGCTTGGTGTTCATATAGGGTAAAACACATTTGAATCAAGATAAGTACGCATCCTGAAAAGCGAAGCCAAAACATTTTGATCGCTATCTGGTGGCTGACTCCACTACAGGTCATAAACCCTGCCCTCTCCAAGTAAACGAATGGGACGTAAGCTAAGCTAAACAAAAAAAAAAAAAATCTAATTACTCTTAAATGTTTCCCAAAGATGGTTTCCATCATTCTTATCACACTGATGTTTGTTCAAGTGTCTGTTTCTCTAATAAGTTTGCTTTTAATTAGTTATTTGATGCTATAAAAACTGGGTGTGTTGTCATGACTGGGAGCTTGCAATTGGGTCTTTTGGGCGGGACTTTGATATTGCGGCTCTCCCTCACAATCACTACTGCACAGACTCTGGCTCCAAATGACGTCATTGGCAATACTGATGTTTTGGCTTCAATTTTCTATAGTGGAAGGAAGTGGAGATGCGTGGTCAACCTTTTCTTACAGTCTATGGTTTGAATCCAAACAGTGTAAAATTAAGGTTGAACCACTGATGTCACTGATGTACATTTTTTGGCTGAACTATCCCTTTAATGCATTTATTTACTTGATTCCCCCCCCCCCCCCCCCCCCCCCCCCCTCAAAAAAAGAACAATAAAGTAACAAACTAAAGTGAATATTTGGCTGTTTTGAAATAACAAATTACATTTGTATTTTGGATAACGTTGTTTTAAAAGGAACACAGGAGTCTTTATTCTTATAAAACATCACCTGTTGTTTTATTATCTTGGTAAGCATCTCTCATAAAGCTCATTACAGTTAATAAAATACATCTGACCCGTTTGCCTTGGGTCGTGCAGCCCAACCCCTCCCCTCATATATGCAGGCACATTCCTCATGCAAATTAAATGGACATGCAGGAAACCCCAAAGTCCATCAATGTTCCTACTATTCATATTCATACCCCCTGACCTAGGTAAAGAAAATAGAAACCAAAGTATTCTATTGTGTTATAAACAACGTGCCTCTTTCCTATTCAAGCAAGTGCACGTTAGTAAGGATGGACAGATGGCGCATGTGCCATGTGTCCTCTTCAAACTAATAAAATGAGATGATATCTGTATGGTTCCAAGAGATGTGCCAAATTATATGGCAGCTAGAGAAAAGAGGTGACACTGGCTGCTCGGTTTTAGCCAGTCTGTTGCTGGTCATCAGATATCAGAGATGCTGAGGTGGTCTTCATTACTGAAATCCATAATCACACGGTGGTGAGAAACTAATTCAGTTTGAGGTGTTTCTGCTTCCGTGGGCACCAGCTGCGAGAATCATCTGTGAGGTTCCTCATGGGAAACTCCGATAAATACATACATAAAATCATTCAAATAAATAGAACAGTGAAATAAAAGTGCAGTGCTCTCTACTGTGATATATGACCAACAGCTTTTGATAAGTATTGTGAACGCTGAAAAATGGGGAGCGCTAAAGGATGTTTTGTATATGTTTAATGAGAAGGCACGCTGGCAGAATGGCTAAAGCTGTGTATATGTGTTTATTTCAGTTGTAGATATGCTAACTTCTCTGGCTGTTTATTAGGTGTCATGCCAAGCTCTCAGAACCCTGCATGGGCTGCCCAGTATCTGACATGCCGACCCCTTCATAGTCTGACTGCTAAATATTATTACTGTTTCGCATGTTACAATGATTGTAGTTTGACCATTTTTTTCCAAGTACGGTATTCTGATAATTGTCTTAAGTATGCCTTTTATGACTTCTTTTAAAGGAGATAGGAGTAACTTGGGCAACAGAACATGACTTATTAGGCTACTATATATTAAAGTGCTTGGCATATCATGCATGGTGTCTGTGCAGGGTCAACAATTAACACTTGCCAAGTGCAAATGTGAGTAAATTGGCTTTGGCGAGTAAATGAAACAGCCAGATGGCTGGTAATGCTTTTAGTGATTTCAACATATAACGGTATTTTTTTCAATTATAATTTATTTTTACACTGTATGAACAATAGTTTTGGCCGCTCTGCAACTTGAACAAATCCATTCTAAGCAATGCAAGTGAACATTTGAACTTTTAACTCAATGGGAAATGTAACATCAAAACTTTAGTTTTCTTTCATTGTCATAGCTCCGGAAATGTGGCGGCACATTTAAACCACTGAAATGAAACCAAATTATAAAGAAAGTCGAGATGAGTTTTGTTTTGTGATGGGTGGCTTAACTGATACTGTGAGCGACACAATGTTCTGCGCTAGTTGCTGCAACTATACAAGGGACAAAGTGCTAAATAAATAATTTGTGATTGGGAATATATATATATATATATATAATATATATATATACATACACACAATAGAGATCAAAATTAGAGAACAACCTACAAATTCCTAAATTTCAAGGTCACCCCTTAGTCCTATTTGAAGTCATTCTAACAGGAGTAAAAGGCCCGTTTTTAAGCATATTTCATAAATTAATCATATTGTTAAGCACAGTATAAATACATGAGATATTTGAAAAAGAATTCTGATCAAAATTAGAGAACACTTACAGACACCTCCAAGTTATTGGTGTTAATCTGGCATCTGGTGCTAATTTTCTTAATTATATGACAAACCCTATTTAACTGGCAGCATTCCTCTAATTTTCACTGAGATTGCAAGATGACGGGCAGCTCTAAGGTGACTGAAATCCTGCGACAGAAGGTTGTCCAGATGTAGGCCAGAGCGATGACCCTTTCAGCCACTGCACGAGAAGTTTGTCGTTCCAAATCTGTACTTTCTTGAATATTGCATCTTTAAAATGACACTAATTGATTCAAGTCCCCCAAAAAGGCTGGTTGTCCACGTAAGACAAATGCACTAGAAGACAGGATAATGCAGAGAGACTCAATGGGGAATCGGTTCAACACTGCAGCTGAAATTGCTCACCAGTGCTGAACAGGGTATGGATCTGACTCGGCACATTTAAGAGAAGTCGTACTGAAAGCGTAATCTGTAGTGACCAAGCCTCTCATCAGCAGAAAGAATCAAAAGGCTAGACTAACCTTTGCTGAGGAGCATGTTGTCAAACATGTTAGTTGAACAGTGGTATACCCACAGCTAATATTCTTTCAAATTTTGAGCAATGGAGATTAACAGTATTTCAGAAAAGAACAAGTATTTGTAGATTGTTCTCTGTTATTGATCGATCTATCTATCTATCTGGACCCTGGTTGTATGTGCATATATATATGTATGTATGTGTGTGTGTGTGTGCTTGGTTACACTTTCAGCTTATTAATTGATAATTTTCCAGAAGTGGAGGACAGGCATTTCCCAAGGTCTCCATTCTGACTGAATATGCAACTCATGATTCTTGTTAGTGAATGTGTTAAGTAGCCTGGGACAGTCTGGATGAAACAAATGAAGTATTATGGATAATGTGTTGTGACAGCTTATTCATTTACCAAATCTGGAAATTCAAATATGAACTCTATTTGCAAAGTGGGTAATTTGTAGAGTAAAAACATTGTTTTGGTAATACAGAGATAAGAAATACCACCTGACAATTCCTGTATTCTGTGCATGATTAGTGCACAGCCATGCAAGTTAATCAGTGCACTTTCACTTGTTATATTAAACTCCCATAGCAAGGTATGACCAAAGCAGGATCTTCGCAGTTCTGGTCACCATGCTTTATGTTGATTATGATGCCTGTGAAGACCCTAGAATGCCTTTAGAAGAGGAACTTCATGAAGTTGTGCTCGGAGGAGAGTAACTGACTGGTGTCAGGTAATGAGGTGCTCTCAAGTGTTGAATGCCACAGTGGCTCTGTTCCAAATCATAGTACGCTGCCTTATTGTAAGCTGTCTGCATAGGCAGCTACAATCTAAAGTAGCATTCTAACCAAAAAGGAACCTCATAAATGACTGAATTGAAACCGTTTTCATTGGTAGCAATTGTCCCTCAACCTGACAAGTTCCCAAACCCAGTCTAAAAACCATCAAAGCTTGAACTTGTACCACCTGATCACTGCAACATCATGTGGGAACACTCAAAATAGCAGTGTATTTTTTCTGTAATACTTATGTCTAATAATTCTCATAATTGACTATGACTTAATGCAATAATAATTAGAATAACAGTAATTACGGCATGGTATAAATGCAGCATTAGTCTCTTGTGTGTTTTTGTTTCATGTAATAAGTAGGACACTCCTGGATAAAACTTTTCAATGGATGCATTCGGAGATGTCTTATCCATGATGCATACATACAATAGTGACATAGATTTTAGCCAAAACAATGTATCTTTTAAGACAGCATCATTTTAGATGTCTGCCATTTGAAAAAGGTGTCCGTACCATGCCTAATTGCCTATGATGCCTAAAAATGCTGTCTGTAAAAGTAGGCAGCTCACTAGGGTTTAGAAAAGAGCCACAAGCTATCCAATTACAAGAGTATCGTCCTGAAGGAACAGCAATCAGTTTTGTCTGTCATTCAGAATGTAGGTGTGTTGGGGTAACTGCAGTCACAGCCCAGTTCACCACTCCCCTATTTGCTAAGTCAACTAATCGTAGTATTCATCTTTCAGTCTCTCACAGTGGCCGTCCCTCTTCATCTATGAAGCTGATATGCTCTGTGGAAGGCCTTCCTCCTGCTGCCCATTCTTGCATCTCAAACTCTAACTGAGGAGGTCCCGGCCTGGGGTTCTGCGGGGACTGTGAAGTGACAAAAGAGGCCTGGGTTTCTGGCAGGGACTCCAGGAAGCAGGGCAAGGTTGGGGAGGTGTGCGGACAAGAAGGAGGGGTGCACGGCCGTGGCTGGACCTGAGGGGCGGTGGCAGTGGAGGAAGGGGATGAGGGAAACTGACTGATTCCCAGCCTGTGGTCACCAGGGGAGTTACTGATCGAGGGTGGTGCAGAGCAATGAGACAGCGGTAGAGGTGGGGTGTCCTGTGAGGGGGGTCGAGGTAGCAAACCTCTGCTGTGACTGGCAGGTCGGTGAGGACCCTGGCAGGGAGAGCAGGAAGTAGATTGGGAGCGGAAAGAAGGGAGCGAGAAGGAAAAGGTTAGAGATGGGGATAGGGGGTGGCTGGCTTGCGTTGGCTGGGCCGGAGCTGCCTGAGTGCCTTCCCCCTCCGTTTGGGCTGTCACTGGAGAAAGAAGGACTGGAAAGTAAGGTTCCCTCGAACAGCCTGCCTGAGCCTGTGCTTGGGGTCTCTGCGGCATGTTGGTGGGTATGAGACAGCTGGGCAAGCCAATGCTCCCAGTGTCTGCGTTGTCCGATAGGGTGCAAGTAGATCTGAGCGGTGCAGACGATATGGCTGTGGGCGAAGGAGCTGGTGGCGTGAATATTGTTGGACTGCTGCTACTGCTGGGAGATGGAGGCATTGTTGGCCTAAGGGCTGTCTGGAGAGGTTGAGATCCAATGACAAGCAAGGGCCGGAGGAGACGTGTCATTTCCTGTAGCTCTTTGCTCAGCTGAGAGACTTGCTGGGATAGACTAGTCATCTGTGAATGAGATCAGCAGAATGTAAGTTATGGAACATATAGTTCTGGCTATAAAATCTAACTGGATGTTCTTCATTCAAAACTATTCACATTAAACAATGTCCCAGGTAACTATTTCCTTATGGGTGTAGTGGCTGCATGTCTCTTGAATCATTCCGCTGTCACAAAATTAAGTCGTTTTAGGATATGAAGAGCTTTTCACTTAGCATCCAGGTCCTGATCAATCTCTCTGGGTTTATTTTGTTTACTATCTTGTACTTACTGAACAAAGATGTCTTTTATGATAGTGCTGTAGAGCAGCCTTTTTACAAAAATCAATAAGCCACTTGTCTTACACCCTTTAAAAGTGATAAAATCAATGTAATGCATGGCCTCTAGTGGCTTATTGGTTTTGGTAGAGCCTGATCTACTTTTCACACATCTTCACAGATATAAAGGGATTTTATAACCTGCATATTGAGTAATGTTGTAGTACTCAGGAGTTTGTCTGAGTTCAAGACCGTATTTCCATGGTCTTGGTCTTGACCCAGACTCGAGACCTATTCCGGTGCCGAGCACTAAAATTCTATCCACAGTGTTGTAGTACTTGAGACCGGAATTGGTCTAGAGGTTTGCATCACACTGATTATATAATATAATTTGATTAATTCTGATTGTATATGTTTGTTTCATTTACCTCCTCACTCAGTTTGGTGATGCTCTGCTTGGTCTCCAGCTGCTCCTGGTTCACTGCACACAGATGCACACAAAACAAAGTAAGTTGTTTTAAAAACATTTTTTTAAGCAAACAGTGAGGGAGGCTTGGATGGATGAATAAAACTGTTCCCTGGCCTTCTGATGCATATTGCACACAAAACTTGTAAGAGCTGCAATCTGATTGGCCAGCTTTAAAGTCATTGTACATCGGAATTAAAGTTGCATTAGTAATTCCCAGGCTGCTATGATGAATGATTGAGAGGGGGAAAAATAATAAATGGATTTGCTAAGGTTTGTAAAGTTCAAGGTCTGTGGCATCAAATCTTATTCCTCAAAGTTACTGAAGAGTTTTGATTGAGACATTTAGTGGGACAAATATCCCTGAGCAGCAAAATATTCTGTATTGCTTTGAGGTTCATATCCAATTTCAGATGTACCAGCCCTAAATGTCACATTAAAAAAACAAGTTGGCAGTTTTACATATTGGTCAGATGGTCCCTTCCTGTCTAAGTGGGCGGTTCTTGGACAGAATAAGCTGCAGAATAAGTCTGATTGTGCAAGACAGTCTATTTTTGGAAATATCACTTGATAATATTTCCTTTCAGAAATCGCATTCTGCTTTGTAGTTGTGTTTGTACCTGGGGAAGGGGATGGAGGACCGCTCTGAGGTAGGGTGGGACCGAACTCAAACCTTTGTGTTGAGCTGGAATTGCTTTCTGTCTCTATGCCGTCCACAAACCTGCAGAGACATCAGACAAATGCATTATTGTTCATGTACAGCTGATCAAGAGCTGGTAAGAGATTCAATCAGTGTGGTTAAAAATAACTGAAATAATAATATTAAAAATAATATTAAAATAGCATTAGTAACTTTTAAAAAACTGTTTTCTATTTTAATATATTTTAAACTCTTATTTATTCCTATGATGATTTCTAAAGGATCATGTGACATTGAAAACTGAAATAATGGCTGCTGAAAATTCAGCTTTGCCGTCACAGGAATAAATTCCATCTTAAAATATAAAACAGTTATTTTATATTGTAATAATGCTTTAAAATATTACTGTTTTTACTGTATATTTAATCAAATAAATGCAGCTTTGATGAGCATAAGAGACGTCTTGCAAAAACATAAGATCTTAATTATTCCAAACTTTTGACTGGTAATGTAATATAAAAATGCCTAGGTAGAAATGGATTTCTTAACTTTTTGCTTATTAAATTTAAGCTTTAGATAAGCCTTGATTTCTTAGTGTAAAATTTAAGAGCCAATCACTAGAGCAGGCAGCAATTCCACCCAAATTGGTTGTCATGGTAGCTGGATACTTCTAAATTATGAATCTGTAAAGTTCTTGTGAGAGCCACCAGAGGGCCGCAGCTCATTGAGGATGTGATGTGCGATGTGTATGTGTACCTGGGGCTGAGTTCTGGAGGGACGCTGCTGAAACTGACCACAGGGATCTGGAGGGTGGCGGGTCGCGTGTGGTCTGACGGAGGGCGGAAGGGGCGAGGGGGGAGGAGAGGTGATCGCAGGGGGGAGCTGAGGCCCCGGGTGAGGCGAAGAGGAGAACGTGGCGCCCTTGATACTGAGTGCTGCTCTTCATCATTCTCCTCGTCCTCACGGATAGCAGGAAGTTTCTTCCCCAGACCACCATTGCTTTCCCAGTCCAGCTGAGAGAGACAGAGCAGATTTAGTTATGTTTATGTCAGTATGAAACGCAGTAGATACACATGCCTTCGATCAGCAGAAGTGGTATAATTAGAGCTTGTCATAATATTTTACTACAGTACTTGCAAAGTAACACTGTGCTAATCTTTTTTTATTCTTCACCTTGTACACGTCTTAATTTTCTGATTCTGCTCATTTTTTTATATAATATAATTTGAACCTTTTTAATTTCAGGTGTATTCTATTTTTGAGATGTATATCTTGGACATTTATTTTCTATTACACATCTCTCTGGAAAGCTTCATTTTGATGTGACCTAATATCTTTCTATGGACTCTTTCATGGCACTTATTAAAAACATGTTAACATAAATAGATTTTTAATGTCTATGTACTGATTTATTTGATAAGTACAGTAGCTGTGTAATAATAACTGGAATAATGTACAGACAGTCTGTCTGTTTAATTCTGCAAAATAAACTCTAAAAACCCTTCAAGGACAATGTCTTGAATGATTGAATGATAGAAAGAAAATTAGAATAAGGATCATGTGACAGAAATAAATGACATTTTAAGATAGATTAGAAAAGTTGTTTTAAGTTGTAACAATATTTCACAATATTACTGTATTTTTTATCAAATAAAGAGATTTCTTTCAAAAAACATGAACATTAGTGTATATACATTTATTACAGTTTGAAAATCCTCCATTCATAGTCTTGAACAAAATGTTCAAGTTCAAATTGACAACAATCTGACTGCAATATCTGCATACTGAATAGTGACCGGCCTTCTCACCTGCATTTATTTGCAAGCTAATTTGTGATCTTACATTATTTAGCCATCTATAATCACTTTTCACTGTGGAATTGTGTTGAACCTAGGGTTAACTCTAACATTAACACTATTCTACTGCTACCTTGCAAGCATTAGTACTTCCTTCTAAAAAATAAAAATCTAGGTATTAAAGAACAATTTACATTTATAAAAACCATTCTTGGTCTTCAATAGCAAGTAAATCTGAAAATTCAAATGGGTAGTAAAGAGTCATGACCAGTGCGTGGCAGACTAACACAGCCTGTTGATTTTTCTTGTTCCTCTCTTCATTTCTACCATGTTTCTCCGCCTCAACTTTCTGTATATTTTCCATTGCACTTTCCATTGTATTGTTGCACACAAAAACACTCTTCTTTGTAGAAGCTGAAATTGATTTTGATTTCTTCGTTGTTAACTCTCAGCACTGCATGTTCTTAGAATGTCATAAAAAGAATGGCTGCAAGCAGTGTAATCCTGCGGCAACCACAGAAGAGGTTGCAGAGAGGAGAGGCGGCACTGTTTATTTTTGTTTTGTCAAAACACATAAAAGACTGTGTCAATCACTGTCCGTCGCTATAGGGTGGCAACACACACACAGCCCGCATCCCTGTATTACTAACAAACTCCATCACATAACCAAGGAGGAAAGAGACTGAAAAATAATAACAATTTGAGCAAATCTTAATGAACGTCTCCCCCTTCCCTTTCTTCCCATCCCTACATTTGCTCTGCCCTATTCAATTTGACTGAAATCTCTCCATCTTTATCTACAATCCCCCTCCCATTCTCCGCACTCTGCCTCTCTCTTCACATCTTGTTTTTTTCCCCGTTGCTCTCATGATCTCCACCCCCACGCTCCGACTGCAGTCCCACACCCCACCTAAAGCAGAATTTATTTTTAGCCATCTCCTTCCAATCTTAGTAACACAGACTCCAGTGGCACGAGGGGAGCGTGTGTGCATGTGTGTAAGATGCTTAAATTGGTGTTTCTACAGAAGTTTTCACTTTCTTTCCCTCCCCTCCTCCAGAGAGCGAGAGAGAACGAGGTGTTTATTCGGGCATTTCCATGTCCCTCGAGTCGCCAAATTCAGTCAATCACAGCTAAGTATAACAAGAAAGAGAGGAAAGAATACATTACCTTTTTCCTCCAAAGCCCTAGTACACAAACACACACAGACAAACAGTAATAGTAATGCCCAGTAATCACATTTCTATTCTCACCAGCTCTGC
The DNA here is from genome assembly GCF_001515645.1 of Sinocyclocheilus grahami. Taxonomy (NCBI): domain Eukaryota; kingdom Metazoa; phylum Chordata; class Actinopteri; order Cypriniformes; family Cyprinidae; genus Sinocyclocheilus; species Sinocyclocheilus grahami. The sequence continues at coordinate 334,622 of NW_015505425.1, read as the reverse complement.
AATTACGTGCAAATGTATGTGTGAGTGTGCGCTCATCGGTATTCTTTGTGCATTCTGGGGTTGCACACATGTGAAATGAGCATTGATGCTGATCCGTTATGTCTCATGGCACAAACAAACTTGATTTTTAGGAAAATGAAGGAAATGCTAGTACACAAACACACACAGACAAACAGTAATAGTAATGCCCAGTAATCACATTTCTATTCTCACCAGCTCTGCAATTACGTGCAAATGTATGTGTGAGTGTGCGCTCATTGGTATTCTTTGTGCATTCTGGGGTTGCACACATGTGAAATGAGCATTGATGCTGATCCGTTATGTCTCATGGCACAAACAAACTTGATTTTTAGGAAAATGAAGGAAATGAAGTGCTTGCATATGCAAAAGTTACTGCCAAGATGTCAAGCTATTGTTGCTGGTTGCCGGGGCATTTCTATGCGGTTGCTAAGGTGTTTTGAGAGTGCATTGCTATACAGCCGATAGGGTGTTCTGGGTGGTCTAGGTCAAGCAAATCCCTTCATAATGCTATGAGAAAATTGTATATTCGATTGAAAACCTCTCGATTTGAGGTAAGGTTAAACTGCAACAGTATCTCGTATACATTGACATATTATGTCCCTGCCACTACACCAGCCATTGTCCGTTCCTTCCCTCTCTTTCTCACTTTATCTCCCTCTTTCTCTCCTCAAACACAGCAATATCTTTCTCCAGCTAGAGTGAAAGCTGCATGTGACACCTTGCAGAAGCAGCACTGCAGGAAAATGTGAAAAGGACAGAAAAGAGGCACACCCACCCCCACGCCTCACACTTCAGTGCTATTTTTATCTTACAGGATCCAATCTTAGCTCGAGGCGCGGGGGACCCAGCCAGCACAGAGTACCCGCCTTCCCTCTATGCTATTCTTAGTATCGACACACTCCAAACTGCAGCCTGCTGCTATTCCTGTCCTTGCAAGTTACACTCAAGGCTGGGAGTGTGTGTGTGTGTGTGTGTGTGTGTGTGTGTAAGAGAGGGGTCTCATGCACAGGCATATATGTGCATCCTGAAGGTGAGGCTTTATCTAAGTCAGGGAAAGGACACAGACTTCAAGAATGTGCAAGAAGGAAGGAAAGATGCCAAAGACAGCAGATGGGGATCCATTTTGTATTCTGCTGCTTGTGGGTGTGGGCAGTGCAGCGTTACACACACATACCTCCAGTCTGTAGATCACGGCACATGAATTGATTGAGTAACTCTGAACTCTACATGCACAATTCACTATGGACAACTGGGTGTGCAGTAGAGGGTTACAGATTTACATTTCTTGCATTTTTATTCATTTGGCAAATGTTTTTTTCTAAAGTGACTTCACACCAGCCCGAATGTTCAGCACGAAAAGCATAAATACAATGGTTGCCCCAGTTATTACCGTACACAAAGCAATGCTGCACAACTTTCTGTTTCTAATCTACTTGTCATGGAGAAGAAAGTAGCCTCAAATAGTATTTGCATGGTTCCAGGTCTAGTTTTCTTTTCTTTTCTTTCCCTTTCCTACCTTTGTTTGTAATTAAACAACACCAGTACAGAGTATTCTTTTATATTTTGTAGGTTGGAGTAAATGATTACAGAATTTTCATTTTTGGGTTTCCAAAATTTCCAAAAACTGTATGTATGTACACTGTATGTAACATGTTTCTATTTTATATATCTACTACAGCAGAGAATATGAACCATGATGCTCATGAAGGCACTATTATCGTGTTTGTCTATTTGAATAATGCACTATTTATAGGACTCATATCAGCTCCACTGCACAACCGTACAATATTGATAATCCAATCCTAGGAGATGTATTGAGTCCTGCCCTGTACATTTGTGGTAATTGCCTCAGTCCCTCATGCACATGATTCGGGCTAAAAAAAGCACATGTACACACTGCTTGACCTTTACAGTCATAGATGTAGAATCAAAGGTAATACACTGGGATTGTCACCCTTTGCCCTGAATACCATCATGTATGCTTGCAAGCATCACTCACGTCAGCTCCACTGCCCTCCCGCAGGTTATAGGTTAGATCGTGCTGAATTTCGCTGACAAACTTCTGGGCATATTCAGGATAGAGGCGCAACACTTCACGCAGTCCCTTTAGGCTGATGTACTGCAGGTCACAATACGTCAGTGCTTTCACGTTTGCGTTGGTCTTGATCACCTGCTCTTTTGTCAGCGAGTCCGATCCAATCAGGTCTCCCTTTCCTGTTTGAGAAAAGCATATAGAAGATCATTTGTGGCTTAAACAGGCATGCAATATTCATAAATACACATTTAAAGTTGCATATGCATATTAGATCCCTCCAGTATTTTGTGTAAATGTGTTCAGACAAGTAAACAAAGACAGAGTGTCAATCAAACTTAGATGCTAAAGTTCTAAGCAAAAACTTTCTGTTCTAGGTTTGAAAATGAGACACAGGAGAGGCACACAAGGCAGCATAGAGGCTAAGAATATGTTCTGGTTTGGTGCAAAGGGACTATGAAAGCAGTGACAAATTCTGAAGTGTGCTAAAATGTCAGAGCAGTGCATTCTGGGGATGGCACACCAGTTGGCACACATTGGAGGCAACTGAGTTCAGCAGTGCTGGGAGAGATGGGTAGTAGACCATATGTGCATCTTTCATCAAGTAAGCAGGTGTGGTAATTATGTATGTGTGTGTGTTTGCATGTCTGTACAGTCATGTTTACAAGAGCTCTATGCATCTAAGATAACATGGCAGAACACAATGGCTGCAGTTTGTTTTGTTTTCCTTTCTTATTCTCTCTTTTTGTTGCTCTTTTACCCCTTGTGCTCTTCTGCTTCCCTATATGAGCAAAAACACGATTGTCCATTGACAAAGTAGCCATGTATTCTGCCAAAACTATATTTGCAAACTACGCATCAATCAAAAAAGTCAGAACATATAAAAAAGCAATGTGGTAGAAATCTTACTTGTGACTGTTCTGCATGCAAGGTCTGAACTGATGTTTTCTTGTTCTTGTAAATTCTTGATTTGTTAGTCGATCCCATGATTCCATATTTTCATTAATTACATGACTTCCATCAAGACCATGAAATTAAAATGGACTATTCTTATATTTTATGGAAAATTTATTTTTATTTTTTTTATAAGTGCCCTCATAATGTTTAATTAAAAACATTAACATATCCACACTGTCTCAACACCTTTTTTCTAATGGCATGCGCTCCGGTTCGAGAACTGTGTAATAAATGTTGTCCAATGGCCAAATGAGTTTCAACCCTTTTCCTTAAGCAGCCACTCACATAAAACATTCATCTATTCAGTTTGCATCACCCACTTTCCATAATCCAATCAATTCCCAAAACACAAAATCAAGTTCCACCCCACATTTTTTTTTATTGTTTGAAAAGCCATTTCATTTGAATATAAAACACAACCGCAAAGAAAATTTGGTTGCAATTTTAATTTTATAGCGATTTTAAGTGTTATGTGCTTATTTGCCCTCGGCATGAAAGTGTCACAGAAGCGTGATTTTTATGATGGTTTATATATAGCAAAAAGCAGGAAGTGTGTATGGGATTGTAGCAAGAAAAATTGTTGGTTAATTTAAATGTTCAATAACATAATTCACAAGATTCTTTGGAAACAATACAGTAAATATACATGAATGAAAAGAGTCATTTGTGTGCATTCAATCCATAGAGTTTAATGCATCAGGCAACACTGACGTGAGCCATGTGACAGGGCCTGAAGAGGAATCTCACTCTCCATCTTGTTGTTTCCTCCTTTCCTTGTCTCTATATCTGTTTTCTTGTCCTCTCTCAGAATCAGTCTCTCATTCTCCTTACAGCCCCAAAAGACTGTAGCTCTACAGTGCAATAACACGTGTAATCTCATTGCGAGGTGACATGAGTCTAGGAGGAGGAAGCTATTTCATATCACAGCTTTAATTAAGACAATCACTCCCCCTACAAACACAGCTCAGAGACATCGGTGTGTCTGTGTGTTTTTATTGGTCTGGTTCTGAGAATAAGTGTTTATTGCTGTCTGTTTTGACTAATCGTTCACTTTCGTTTCAAGCTTAAATTTTTTATCAGTCATTGCCAATTTGCTCAGTGTCTTTCTCTCCTGCTCTCTCTGTTTTCCTGGCTGTCTATCTGTTTGTCTCTCATTCTCTCTCTCTCTCTCTCTCTCTCTCTCTCTCTCTCTCTCTCCAGTATTCTCCGGAGCCCCCTGTGGATCCTCGGGTCAAGCTGTCAGATCGATAACGCCACAGGAAAGTGCCATTACTTTGCGTGTGTGCAGGTGGTGTGTTTTCAACATCAAACGCAGATCCTCCAAACACCGAACCAAACAGTGTCTCGGTGACAGTGAGTGGATGTGCATGGGAACACAGGCAGGCATATGTGTGTACCTGAATGTGTGTGCATTAATTGACAGCTCTAATTTTCCTCTTCCTTTTAAGATATAATAGTTCAATCTTAAAGATTACTGAAATAAATGAACTTTTCCATGACATTCTAATTTATTGAGATGTACCTGTATGTCATGGTCTAATGGTCCATTCACTCTTTGGAAAAGGAAGGTGTAATAAGTGTGAGATTTATATACTATACCCAGTGTCATCATATATATATATACATACACACACACATACACTTTAAGATATTAATACTTTTGAGCAAGAATGCATTAAACTGATCAAATGTGACAGTAAAAACATTTATAATGTTACAAAATATGTCTATTTTAAATAAATGCTGTTCTTTTTAAACTTTCAATTAAATCAAAGAATCCTGGGGAAAACAAGAAAAATATTAAGCAGCACAACGGTTTTTAAAATCGATAAGGTTTCACAAATCAGCATATTATGATTTCTGAAGGATCATTTGACTCTGAAGAGTAGAGTAATGATTGCTGAAAATTCAGCGGTCATCACAGGAATATATAAAATATCAAAATAGCAAACAGTTATTTAAAATTTTAATATTTCACAATATTACGTTTTTTTAATCAAATAAATGCAGCCTTGGTGACACAAACTACTTCTTTCTAAAGCTATTAAATATATACTCCGATCAGGCATAACATTATGACCACCTTCCTAATACTGTGTTGGCCCCCCTTTTGCTGACAAAACAGCCCTGACCCATCGCATTATCCTGCTGGAAGAGGCCACATCCACCAGGGAATACTGTTTCCACGAAAGAGTGTACATGGTCTGCAACAAAGCTTAGGTAGTTGGTACATGTCAAAATAACATCCACATGGATGGTAGGACCCAAGGTTTCCCAGCAGAACATTGCACAAAGCATCACATTTCCTCCGCCGGCTCGCCTTCTTCCCATATTGCATCCTGGTGCCATGTGATCCCCAGGTAAGCGACGCACATGCACCCGGCTGTCGTGATGTAAAAGAAAACGTGATTCATCAGACCACACAACATTCTTCCATTGTTATGCAGTCCAGTTCTGATGTCATGCCCACTGTTGGTGCTTTCGGCGGCGTACAGGGGTCGGCATGGGCACCCTGACTGGTCTGCGGTTATGCAGCTCCATACACATCAAACTGTGAATTCTGACACCTTTCCATCAGAACCAGCATTAACTTCATGAGCTTTTTGAGCTATAGTAGCTTGTCTGTTGGATCAGACCACACGGGCCAGCCTTCACTCCCCATGTGCATCAATAGGTGCGTTCGACTTGAAGCACGGCTACAGACGGCAGTCAACAAGAGTAGCCGCTTGCAGTCGGGGGTGGAGTTGAAAACGGAGTCGTCAAACTGGACACTTTCTGCTTCCGTTAGTGACGCTTGCACGGTGTTTGCATACTCTATTACAGATGAAGTTAATTAAATGCAATTATTTGTCAAATATACAGACGTTTCAGAAACGTTTTCATGAGCAACAGCTATATAATGATTATATAGGACTACGTCTTGATACATCGCCATCTGTTCAAGAATAAAGTTCAACATAAATATATACTATTTAAATACTAACAAAGTGGGGGAATATATGCTTTCATCAGTGTTTTATGATAAACGTGATTCAATATAACATTATGACTACAGTAAAAAAGCTGTTCTAAAAACACAGATTTGTGGCTATTATTGGAATTGAAAAGGTTAGAATAAACCCGAAACACACGTGATAGTTGTCATGCGGTGAATCTGGCCAATCGTGAAACGGCTGTGTCGTCATCAACACTCCTGCAGCCACTCTGGAGAAACCGCGGCGGCTGAGTCAGCTGGCTGTTCTCGAAATGCTCTCGCGGTGATTTGATGCCACACGTGACAGTGATGTGGCATCGGTGCCGTCTCAAGTCGGACAAAATTACTAACCGGCATGCTCTGCTTCAAGTCAGATTGCAATCGAGCTGCGCAGTGCTGCATGAAGTTGAACGTACCTAATGAGCCTTGGCCACCCATGACTCTGTCTCCAGTTCATCACTGTTCCTTTCTTGGACCACTTTTGATAGATACTGACCACTGCAGACAGGGAACACTCCACAAGAGCTGCCGTTTTGGAGATGCTCTGACCCAGTCATCTAGCCTTCACAATTTGGCTCTAGTCAAACTCGCTCAAATTCTTACACTTGCCCATTTTTCCTGCTTCTAACACATCAACTTTAAGGACAAAATATTCAATTGCTGCCCAATATATCCCACCCACTAACAGGTGCCGTGATGAAGAGATAATCAGTGTTATTCACGTCACCTGTCAGTGGTCATAATGTTATGCCTGATTAGTGTATAATTATATAAAATGCTGTCTAGGTAGGCAACTCACTAGGTTTTGGAACAGAGTTATACTATGCAGTGAAAGACTTTGTCTGTCTTGTGTTTATTTTCTCTGTACTGAATGTTCTTTTCCCCATTCCTTGATTCACTCCCTCCCACATTATTTTCCATGTGTGTGGAGATCTATGGTTCTCGCCTTCATGTGTCAGCCAGTATTAATAGTCAAAGCCCTTTAATAATGCATTAACCATCAATTATTAAGTGTGTGAGAGAGAGGTGGATGTGGCCTAGCAGCACACCAATATTTGATTTGATCAGAGCAATAGAGTCCGGGGATTTGGAGATAAAGAGACCCACAGACACAGACACAGGAACCTTTAGCACAGCGAGAGCTTTAGCTCATCGTTTACTGTGACCTTTTGAAAGCCTTTATTTCCAGATTAACTGTAGGCACTGTTCAAGAGGGGGTTCAGATACGACAAATAGTTTATGATGAAAAACTGTAAGCATATGAATTTTTTTTTTTGTCCTTTGGAATGAAGAAGATTTTAAAGTGCCTTATAAATGAATGTCATATATGAAGGATACGTTATCTTCTAGATATTGTATAATTTGGTACAAATCATAGCATGCATTATCCATATTCCACCCAAATGTTTTTATTAAGGTCTGGCTCCTCATTCTTTCATATGAGGGGTCTAAGAAAACGAATGTGTGGATGTGTGTTGAACAGCTGCTCCACGTTCAGATGAAAGGAGAAAAAAAAACAGGTTTCATAGTCCATCTATGGTTACAGCTGTTTCTTGCAGTTTTCCAAAAAAATAAAAATATATATATATAATAAAAGAAAAAAGAAACAGAAGACACGGACAGAAAGGAAAGGCCATGGCAAAGAGGGTCCTATGTGACTGCACTAAAAGAACACAAAGAGGCAGAAAGAGACTACAGAGAAGATGTATTCATTGAAATCCAGTCATAATACCCTCAAAGGCATATGGATGATGTCTGTGACAGCACTGCATTGATACATCTCAAACAGGACAGTATTTGTTCATTAAACTGGCTCATATGCTCTGGTGCAACACATTAGATAAGGATTATGAAGAAATGAAGGAGGTTCACCCTCTGTCTTTCTGTCTGTGTGTGTGCGTGCGCGCGTTTTTGTGACAAATGAGGACATACATTTGTATAATGACAAAGGTATGACATAGGTATTACAAGGAGAAGGTGACTTTTCAGGACATTACCCCATGTCCCCACTTTTCAAAACGCTTATAAATCACACAGAATGGAGTGTATTGACAATCTGAAATAGCACAAAGTTTCCTGTGAGGGGTAGGTTTAGGGGTAGGGTTGGTGTAGGGCAATAGAATATACGGTCTGTACAGTATAAAAACCATTACGCCTATGGGATGTCCCCACTTTTCACAAAAACAATCCTGTGTGTGTGTGACCAATGATTAAAGTCAATTCTGAGAATTGGTTCTAAACGCATTATAATTGTTACAAATGTATTGCCGAAACACATTTCAAAGACTGTGAATTCTGTAGTACTGAATAGTGGAGTTAGACCGTTAAACAGTTTTTCACCAATTCTGTGTTCAGGATTTTTTGGGCGGGGCTAAAATCATGGCCCCTCGCCTAACACTACAATAACTGTCGATGATGCACTGGAACAATATGTATGGCTTTGTAAATCCAATTAAGCTGCTTGGAGCATCCATTCAGGCTGTAGCGGTATTTGACAGTTAAGAGGCAGCAGCTTTCCCACGAGTGGGTGTGGTTTCAGCGCAGACAGCAGACTCCAGCGTTTGAGAGCTTAGCGGATTTTTTATCATTCAAATTTGGTTGGTTAATAATACTTTTTTCTGTGGTGTGACAAACTCAGAACACATACTTAATATTGACTTTACAGGGACTCCTTTGGAATGAAGAAGATTTTAAAGTGCCTTATAAATGAATGTCATATATGAAGGATACGTTATCTTCTAGATATTGTATAATTTGGTACAAATCATCGCATGCATTATCCATAGTCCACCCAAATGTTTTTATTAAGGTCTGGCTACTCATTCTTTCATATGTGGGGTCTAAGAAAACGAATGTGTGGATGTGTGTTGAACAGCTGCTCCACGTTCAGATGAAAGGAGAAAAAAAAACAGGTTTCATAGTCCATCTATGGTTACAGCTGTTTCTTGCAGTTTTCCAAAAAAATAAAAATATATATATATAATAAAAGAAAAAAGAAACAGAAGACACGGACAGAAAGGAAAGGCCATGGCAAAGAGGGTCCTATGTGACTGCACTAAAAGAACACAAAGAGGCAGAAAGAGACTACAGAGAAGATGTATTCATTGAAATCCAGTCATAATACCCTCAAAGGCATATGGATGATGTCTGTGACAGCACTGCATTGATACATCTCAAACAGGACAGTATTTGTTCATTAAACTGGCTCATATGCTCTGGTGCAACACATTAGATAAGGATTATGAAGAAATGAAGGAGGTTCACCCTCTGTCTTTCTGTCTGTGTGTGTGCGTGCGCGCGTTTTTGTGACAAATGAGGACATACATTTGTATAATGACAAAGGTATGACATAGGTATTACAAGGAGAAGGTGACTTTTCAGGACATTACCCCATGTCCCCACTTTTCAAAACGCTTATAAATCACACAGAATGGAGTGTATTGACAATCTGAAATAGCACAAAGTTTCCTGTGAGGGGTAGGTTTAGGGGTAGGGTTGGTGTAGGGCAATAGAATATACGGTCTGTACAGTATAAAAACCATTACGCCTATGGGATGTCCCCACTTTTCACAAAAACAATCCTGTGTGTGTGTGACCAATGATTAAAGTCAATTCTGAGAATTGGTTCTAAACGCATTATAATTGTTACAAATGTATTGCCGAAACACATTTCAAAGACTGTGAATTCTGTAGTACTGAATAGTGGAGTTAGACCGTTAAACAGTTTTTCACCAATTCTGTGTTCAGGATTTTTTGGGCGGGGCTAAAATCATGGCCCCTCGCCTAACACTATAATAACTGTCGATGATGCACTGGAACAATATGTATGGCTTTGTAAATCCAATTAAGCTGCTTGGAGCATCCATTCAGGCTGTAGCGGTATTTGACAGTTAAGAGGCAGCAGCTTTCCCACGAGTGGGTGTGGTTTCAGCGCAGACAGCAGACACGCCTCCAGCGTTTGAGAGCTTAGCGGATTTTTTATCATTCAAATTTGGTTGGTTAATAATACTTTTTTCTGTGGTGTGACAAACTCAGAACACATACTTAATATTGACTTTACAGGGACTTCAAGACTCGTTTAATTTTAATAATGCAACAAACTCTGTGTACAGTCTCTGGATCTAAAATACATATTCATTTGACATCTGCATCTTCTGCAAAACAAAACCTTATCCCATTCTTATCCCAGAATATCTTTTTTGTTTCATCAGGTTTAGAACGAGTTTGAGTATATAATGAGAAAAAAATCATTTTGGAGTGAACTATTGCTGTTAAACACTGCAAAGCAAACAAAACAAAACTGCATGTAAATATGTATTTTAGCTATCATTCACATTTAGGTTAGAAGATGGTGTCTTATCCCGGCAGCTTATCAAGATTCCTTTTACTAACAGCTGAAGGCCATTTCACCTGCTATTATCTTGCTTCTAGAAGCTTCACGGCAAGGTTTTTGGGAGGTCTTTGTGTTGTGTACAGCTCCTATGAATGCTTTCAGATGAAGCAGACAGGTGAGCATTTTTTTTTAGTAAATTACCCACAGACAGAATCTGTTTATCTGTTGATTTCCATTTGAAATAAAAGCCTGGGCTTTCTTTTAATTTTTGTTTTTGTAAAATTTTCTTCCATTTATTTGTTTTTTTCCCCCCCCTCCATGTTATTCATATTATTTTATGCATGTGTTTATTAGTATGTTTTCATCCATGTGCTTGTAAAGCTAACTGATTAGAGCAGCATGACACAGAACGGTCCTATGTAAATTAAGCCATTAGGGATAGCAGTAAAGGCAATTTATTATCACTAATGTATGTATCTGTTGTGGCTACTTTCAGAACTATATTTTTATCTGTTGATTTATATTAAAATTCATGTCATTTCACAATTTTAGCAAGAATGTGTTACCGTTTTGATGTTTCATAATCTTGCTATATTTAATTAATATTTAAAATATAAATCGGTGTCAAATTTATGACAGGTTAACTTTTTTTTCCTGGGCAGTAATAGATGCAATGCACAATATCTCTTTATATGCATATATACAACAAATGCCTTTCAAAAATAAGGAAATATTCACTTGAGTGAAAATTGTGACAAGTAGCTCAAGAGTCATTGCATTTCTGCCCCATTAACATTGAGTATTTATCTAGCAGATATCATTAGGGTATACAATACTGTACAAGATCATGTGATTCACAGAAGAAAAAAGACATTTACATGGATTCTATTGTTATTTGTCATCAAAAGTAACTTACAGGGCAGTTACTGCAGCAACCAGTAGGCTAAGTGCCTCGGCGAAGGACACAATAGGTCATAAAATCATGAATCCTCATGAATACTACTGGGTTTCACATCTGGGCTGCTTGCCGAGCTCATTAAGCTCTACAATAACATAAAAAGCACTGACCTTTTCTAGTGCATGGAGAGATATTCACACATTTCCAAAATATTTAAACAGAAAGCATTTCATTGTTAACACACGCGTGACTCAAATTCGAGTGGCTACACTAGATTTTCCTGAAAATGATTACTATGTGAATCAGATTTCTATGTATATATTTATGTCAACATTTTTCTTCATATCTTTCTTTAAGGACTGGAGAGTGTGTTAGGAATGCGAATGTAAGTGTGGGAATGACAGATACGGTGCATGGAATAGCAAACACAGACTCAAGTACATGTGAGCTGGATTGCTAATATCTCTTGCATGAAAGCACAAGGTAATGTAAGGATGCAGGCTTCATATTTATACCAGCGCTGGTCAACTGGTCCAAAGCAACATAGCCAATGGTAAAAACGGGGAATTTGTAGGTATCAGATGATGTTGTGAAAATCCTAGAAAGCTGCCTACTAAGAAAGCATTTTAAGGGATCATTGCAAGATGAAAAGTATGCTTATGCTGCCTTCTAAGATATGTTGATTTGGACAAATTTAAAGGCACGTAACCTCGGCAGAGAAGGCAGAAAGCTCAGTGAAAAAAATCCTTCCAAGTTGTTGGACCAGGCGAGAGAATCATACTGTACATTGTAAATATTCCATTTAATTCATTCAAAAGTAATACATAAAAAAAGTTTAATCCAACTAAAATGTACTATTTCACCCAATTTTGGTGAATTACTACACTATACTATACTATACTTGTATTGTGTTGAGCCTACTGTCTGCTTTGTGTGTTAATAAATTAGCATACTGTTGGGCCTGTACAGTTCATAGTAATATTACATAAATTCCTTGTTTTATTTTGATTGATTGATTGATTGATTGATAACCCTTGATGTACAGCATGTAGGTCTATCACTTTGAAGGTTTCATTTCAATTAGAATGCTGCCTTAAGATGTGGTCACACATTAACAAAATTTCTGCATAATTTTGAGCCAAAAAGGTCCATTGTCCAGTGTCAAGAGTGTAGCAATCCATGAACACAGAAGCCACTTTTAAACCAAGCAGCTTTCTATTGGTCAGTGTGACGAATTTGCCTGACCAACTTAAATACAAGTAAAATTTCAACTGAAATGACTGTAGGTGACCGCAGGTGAAAATTGCTGAACAATGGTAAATGTAACTGCTCATTTAGAAGGTAGCTGCTTACACAGGCAGCTCACTAAGCTTTGGAGCTGAGCTTGTATGTTTGCAGCTTGCATTTCATGTATTGGCAAGCACATTAGAAAATCCATACATCACCTCATCAACAGCAGCTGAATATCGCAGATAATATATGCATTAATATGCATAACAAAGGAAGACAATTAATCAGCCAATGAAGCGAGTGTGTGTGTGTGTGTGTGTGTGTGTAATGGGGGGAGGGGGATAGTTACTGTTCAGTAGACTTGAAAATTATATGGGAATCCTCCCTCGAAACAATAAGAACTACAGATAGTGGGAGGATGAGATAGTCTGAGCAAGTGAGTGTGTGTGTGTGTGTGTGTGTTAAGGTGGTTTAAAAGAGCGTTTATTTAGCTCATTTATAATGTCTGAATTATGTCATAAATTATACAATGATATTAATGGATGGTGTGTGTGTTTTTATTGTATTGGCCTGTCTCAGTATCACATAGGAAGCACAACTAATAGTGACAGGTAGGAGGAATTTAAATGGGCTTTGAAATTGCTGTGAAATTGTAATACAGAAGCCATTGAATAAGTCAGCATGACTGACACACAGAAATGTATTTGCACTAGCTGTATAGTGTTACCAATGACCTTTGAGTCTGTATGTAATTGTTTCATTTTGTTTTCAGTTTTCAGCACATATTTTACCTGAATAATAAAAAAAGTGTGAATTTTTTGTGCCACTAGTGACACCAAATATCAGAAATGTATTTGCACTAGCTGTATAGTGTTACCAATGACCTTTGAGTCTGTATGTAATTGTTTCATTTTGTTTTCAGCACATATTTTACCTGAATAATAAAAAAAGTGTGAATTTTTTGTGCCACTAGTGACACCAAATAGAATTGCATGGCATCTGTTGCTCTGAGCCGGGTGCCTGGCAGTGTTTAACAACAAATTTCTGCTTAGATAAAATCCTTCTTGAGTAAATTGTCTCACAATTTAGACCACAATTCCTTCTGGTTTTGTTTCATCATTGAGCTTGATTGTGTGTGTGTGTGTGTGTGTGTGTGTGTTTTGCAATTGAGATGACTGGCAAAAAATGGCCCACTTATCATAAATGATCTCCTGAACCCTACTGTTTGTGTGTAATCTCACCCAGTATAGCCAGCACAGTGTTGTCCTTGAGCACTTCCATGGAGCCTGAGCAGACAAAGTAGATGGCCTGCAGAGCGTCACCCTGGCGAATGAGGAACTCTCCTGGAGCACAGAAGGAGGTTTTGATAATGAGCGACAGAGAGCGCAGACACCCTCGACTGGCCGACTCAAACAGAGGCAGCTGGAGCAGCTCTTTATTCAGATGCATAGCAATGTCAGCCCGCAGTTCATCTGGGAAGTCCTTCAAAAGCTGGGAGAGGACAAAGAAATCTTTTATTTGAAGCACTTACTTTTACTTCTCATTCTTGAAAAGCATAAAAACTTTCAATTTACTGTTGACCCTCAAGGAAACAATTGCAGCAAAGAAACTGTAGCTGAATCTTCTACTTAGACTTTAATGGGAGATGATATTGATATCAAAGCAAAGAGACGGTTATGAGTTATGTAACAAGTGTTTTGAATTGGGCTCTTTAAATACATTGTGCGTGTAAGATGGAATATCTTGTTTATGAGCAGATCAGAGTTATGGATGAGACAGAGAATGGAAAGAGAAAATAAATCAAATGATAAAAGATAAGAGGGATTATGAAACAGAATGAGCAATAGAAAGAGAGCATGGTGAAGTGAAAAGAGAATAAAAAAGGATAATACGCTTTAATCTTAGACAGATGTATCAAATCACACTAGTGAAATCAAGAAGGCTAATAATAAGTAATGCAGATTGGAATCAACTGTTGAATAGAAAAGGAGCTAAAATTACATAAAATGTAATACTATGATCATAATATTTTATTACAAGTTTTTTTCAGATTTCCTATATTTTGGCCTGTAAGGCTACGGGTCAATGGGAGATCCAGCATTCTCTATTAAGATGTGTAACATTCACATAGAGAAGTGATAAATGCAAAATGCATTATCTGTAAATGTTAAAAAAAAATTCTGGAGGTCATGGAATATCGAATCAATTTTGCCAGAGTTAATACCAAATTATGCCAAATTAACATGCTACTCTGTACTCAATAATTATGAATTTACTATCAAATAGAATCAATAGGATTTTGTTGCTTTTTTTTTTTCTTGCCAGAGCAGGTCAAATAGTTTGCTAGCTCTTTAATTACATATTATTTATTTTTGCCCATGAAATGAGGTACTTATTAATGAGTGCAAATTCCCCAAATACAGCATATTTTGATGTCATATAACATCAACATTCCTTAAAAATCAAATTTTATATTTAATGAATTCTGTATATTTAATTTTGTTGTTTTTTTCTAATGTTTAACGCTGGAAAACTGCACAAAATTGTAAATAAAATTTGTCAAAACTTTGTCAACAGAAAATCGCAAACCCCAATAGAAAAACAACTGAAAATGAATCAACTCGTGCGATAGTTTGACTTCCTGAGCTTCAAGATCATCAACAGTTTCTAAAATGTTAACTGACCTCTAACTGAAAAAGAGAGAAAAAAAGGTTCACTACTTGAAATGTGCCAAGAATTTAACAAGTTCAACAAGTGTCAGAGCTACTGATCCTTTCAGCATCAAGAAACCAAGAAAACCCAACAAGTGTTCAATGAGTAGATCAGAACAGTAGTTCAGTAAGTCCTACATGACTGCACATACTGTTCACACTTACAATACAACAGTTTGAGCATGATTGATAAATTGTGAACTTATTTTGATGAAAGTTTAAAAGTACTACCTCGCTGACATCGATGCCATTGTTGACAGACCATGTCGTCTGAAAGCACTCCAGCATGCGCTGTGCGAGGGCCTTGGGCAGTCGATGCACGCGGATGAAGTCTTTGAGGTCTTTGGTACGAGTGTGATAGAGCGAGCGGCGTGAGTACATCCTCTGGATAATGGCCGTCACGTTACCGAAGACCGCGGCATGCATGAGTGCTGGGGAAAGACACATAAAGCAAACATTTCAGGTGACTTAATGAATTTGAACAATGACATTGTTGTGCTGTATGTTTTTTGCAAAAAGTGTTCTTTCAAGTTTTCAACATCATGACAGCACATTAATAAGGAAGTACACTTAAAATGGAATAAATCTGTTTCTATAAACAAGTTTTTAATATGTTTAATACATACATTTATACCTCCCTATAGACTTTTTAGGCTCAGTGGAGGAAGTGTAACCTCGCTAAAGGTTTGATAAATATGATAAAGGCAAGATTATTATATAAGTATTACATCTGCCTGTATTAACATCTGTATTAACATCCATCTGTCTGATCACAGGTGGTCAGCCATTTACAGAGAGGAATAGAGACAGAATGCCATTTACACATGGTGTTAACATGAGTCTCCAGTAATCACTTGTAATCAGTGTTTTATCAGGCTGTTGCTTTAAAAGTCACACCAAGTTAGTAAAATATAAAACCATTGTTTCATTACAATGATGGACAGTCCTTTGATGTTGTACATCAGGATGCGCTCGTGTTTATGCCACAAATGCAATATTCAATCTTTGTGATGGCCACTTGTGATCCGATCACTTGAGACAGATTTTAGCAGGAGTTCAGGTTTAGTCATTTGGTGAGAAGGGGATCAGTTTTAACATCTTGCTCCAGCCTGTTTTCTTTCTATTGCTATATATCTATTATTCAGTTTTCACTCCACCACCAAACTCTAAATTATCTATTTATTTAACATAGTGAACTTTGCCAACATGAGTGCAAACAATCGAGAAGGATTGGAGAGTACTCATGGAGTGCTAATTGAAGTCTACATAAATTGTTGCGGAAATTGCATGCCGCTCTTCTGTTCAAGAACTGCGCTCAGCATAAGTGGCTGCACCTGGGTTATGTGCCTTGGATGAGCTTTTTGATTAACTCCATGAAAATCTTCAAAGTAGGTGAAATAGGGCAAAATAATTATTAAGAGCTAATAAAACCACCATCAGGTTTCAACCACCTGATTCCAGTAGGAAGGACAAATGAGTTATCTTACTGAATTGTCTGTCCAAGACGGGAGGAAGATTCTATGGAGACTTTTTCTTAATTCTCGAGTTTCCGTGTGGTCTGTGCAGCCAATATGAACTCAAACATGTCTCATCAAATCATTCCAATACCAAATTATCTGAGCAGTGCTCACTACATGAATTTTATACCTCCTTTCATGATTGGAGGCACTTACTGAAGAGGCACTTCAGAAAAGGCATATTCCAAAAATACTGTACACATTGGTATCTTTTAATATCAACATTACTTAAAAATCAAGTGTTATATTTAATACACATTGCATATTTATTTTTTGCTAGAAAATTGTGCACACAATTCTAAATAAAAATGATCAAAACTCGTACAACAGTTTGACCTCCTGAGGTTCAAGATGATTAACAATTCCTACATATTAAGCAACTCTTTCACTGACCATTAGTATTATGTTCTTATTTATTGCGGTATGTTTTGAAGCATATACAATGTTACTCTATGTGACCTTGCAAATTGAGAACAAGTGTTTTGAAATGAACTGAATCAAATCAAATCAAACTTTTATTTCTGCTAGTTAATTTTAGGAGAAACATTTGTTAAAGTGATGGCTCACCTAAAAATGAAAATTCTGTTATTCATGTTGTGTACACTATGACAGAATTATCAGTTTTGGGTTAACCATTCCTTTAAATGAAGCATAACCAAGAAGTTCATTAAGTCTAAGCTATGAAAGCGCAGCCTCTGGGAAGTAAACCTTTACTCTGGATTAGGTGGTGGACATTATATTGTACTGTAGTCTGATTAATACAATAAATATGCTCACTCGTTTCACATAATTATGGTAATTTTAGGCATATCAGTGTTCCCCAAATACCCTCTGTGTGTATGATCTCTGTGTGTGGGTAGGAGCCCAACTGTCAGCTGGCTGGGACAGAAATGGCCCTTAGTGGTAGGATTTGGTGACAGATAGATTCAGTGTGCATGTATGTGAGTGTGCATGGATCCAGCCATCCTCATTTGGCCTTCCAAAGTGCAATGAAGCCTGCGTCTCTCTCTTCATGGCCCAGAGGACATGCCTTAAAATTCAATCCACTCTCACACCATCTCCCTGAAACCCACATAGGGCACATGCGGCCGAAAAATCATTACAGCTGTCTCAGCAGATAACAAGCCGCTCCATTTCTGTAGCAGGCGAATCCCGATGTTAGAAGTGGCCAACGTAAGCCTCCTTCTAAGAGTTAAACTGGTTAGGATGTATAAAGAATGTAAAAAAATCCACAAAAATATGCCAACACTAATGTGTTGAATCATACAAATGAAGACATGCCAAATTAAAACTTTCAAGTCACTCGTTTTGCGATTAAACATGAAAGCAACATGTCGTGAGACATACAGAATGTTGTCCATTATCATAAACTGATAAATGCAGGAATACTGGACAAATATGTACTCAACCAGCACTGTTTCTATAAATATGGTTGAAGATTCTGAGGTAGTTAAACTATGGTCAATAAACCTTACCTACCACTGGGAAATGTGTTGAAGATAAAGATAATCAATAAGTAGCAAAGCTTAATGAATAACATGGTCAAAGGAAATGTTGTTGCTCTAAGAATGGAGCCCTGTGGGAAATGTAGATTAAAAGTAAATGAGGTCAGATGGACACACAAACTTAATCGTCACTGCTAAAGACTACTCCAATAAAGCAAATGCACCTCTGTGTCTTATCTTACGAAGAATGCAGTCCTTTGGGAAATTCAAGGAGTCTATAGAAGTTTAGACCTTGGGGAAAATGTACTCATTAGTGCACTTGATGTGGACTTGCAGTCTTCTAGCCATCTTTTGCATGTCTATGTGAAGTCTACATAAATCTAGGGAGTCCATCTATAAATTTAGAGTTTAAATGGGTGCTCATGTGTGCCCCCTTTTTTTAGTATATCACAACAGTTCATGAAACATTGTCTTGGCCAATCATATGAGAATGCATGGTGAAAAAAAAACAGGTTTAATATTGATCACAGTAATTTTTTTAGACTACAGATTATTTATGTGTTCTTGTCTTATTGTTTTGCTTTTATTTTGTGCCTTTGCAATATTTAATCACTTTGTTACTTTGCCAATGACCTGTTGATCATAAAATGTTGTTAAATAAAAAATAAAAAAAAAACTAATCAGAATTAGCTGATTTATGTTTTTCAGTCTGTCCCAAATGTGCACTATTACATATAAACAAACACACCAATTTGTATTGTGGGGTGGTGGAACCATCATAATCTTGAACATTTTAAGTGTTAAATCATCACTGCTTGAGACGACTAAATGATTTTTCTGAATATTGATGTCTGGTGGGGGTGGGAAAGATAACAAAGGGAACATTTGGATCCCCCCAAGCTAAGAGAAGTTATTAAACCATTTCTTTAACACAACGATTAAGGAAACAAGAGCGGAATTCTACCAGAGGGGCACAAATACACTTGTCCCAGTATACATGACATTCATATCATCTTCAACCTTCAAGATTCCATATTCTTGTTTAGATAGACATTCCTGTTAGATTCCTGTTTCCCAAAATTCATGCAACAGAATCTTGACATAATTTTAAATTATGGATAATTTTCTTGAAAAATAAAAAATTAATATTAAAAATATATATATATTGTTGGATTGAAGATATTACCTAGAATTACTATTAGCTGATGCCTAATTAGCATAGTTATGGATTGTTATTTTTTGATATTTTGTCTATTGTGTGTGTGTGTGTTTCTTTATACATATAATAGTACTCCTAATCATTTCCACTGGAGTACACTACCGTTTAAAGGTTTGGGGTCTTGATTATTCATTTTTGTCATCGCAGGAATAAATTACATTTGAATATATATGCAAATATAAAATTTACTTTAAATTGTAATAATATTTCGCAATATTTTTAAATGCAGCTTTGGTTAGCATAAAAGACAACTTTCAAGAACATTAAAAAATCTTACACTTTTAAACAATAGTGTATATAGATATTTTAAACTCATCAAGAAAAAAGAACACTCGAAAAAATCAATTATCAATGTTTAGAAATCAAATATGTACATCCTTGTAGTAAAGCAATATAAATCCAAAACTCAAAATCATTTAAAAATGTGTGACTTGCACTTACCTCCAATCAGCATGGTGCAGATAGAGAAGATCTTCTCTGAGTCAGTATTAGCTGAGACATTGCCAAAGCCCACGCTGGTCAGACTGCTTAAAGCGAAGTACAGTGATGTCACATATGAACTCCGAATCGAGGGCCCGCCTCCCAGTACGGCTCCAGTTTGTCCTGTGTTTGAAGTGCCCACTGGCCCCGCTCCTGTTGTGTTCCATTGGCTTGAGTTCCACACAGACTGATGTCCCACCAGATCAGTGCCGTTCCACTGGCTTGAATTGACCACCAATCTATCCAAGATGGTGGGGCGCAGTGAATCAGGAATGAGGGATGCAAGAGGGGACAGTAAATAGGGGGTGCCCAGACGTTTACCCAGCTCATGCAACCAGCCTACGAGAAATGAAGAAAATTTTACATTTACTCATTTGTCATATGTTTTGACCTGATAAATTGTCTAGAATGTTCATAATTTGTCATAATGTAGTTTTGGTGATTGTTCTAACAATCCATTTCTTTTTTTCATTTGTGTTTGGCACTATAACTACCCAAAATGTAGTGAGGTTGTCACTCCAAAAACTTTTTCAGTGAGTACATGGCCACTGTCCAGGGTTCTTAGGTCACTGTCAGAACTGAGCAGATACAGAGCGACTGTCCCTGTCCATGGTGCTGAATCGGAAGCATTTTGAATATCAGTTGGTTTGCAGTAGGCTGAACTTTCCTCTGGAGACTCTACTTTTCTTCCCTGTGTCACTGGTTCTATACATTTTCTTTCTCTTTCTCTCTCTTCTCTCCCTGCTTGTTTGTCTATAAGTGTCTAGTTTGGAGGTAGTACAGGTACCATATATGGCATTAGAAAGTAATATTTTTGAGAGAACCAGAAAAACTGACAAGGAGACCAAAAAGAAGGTCAGAAAGGGAATGAGAATGAGTCTCCATGAGTCTAACCTCTTGCTAGCAGTTGTCAGGGAAGGTTTGATGCACAATCACACATGACAAAACCTCCTTCACAAATACACAAACAAACACTCACTTTTCTCATTTACACAGTGACCAGCTTCAGTTTACCTTTTTCATGCATACATACACCAGAAACCCGGGTCATTCTTTTCCTGACATAAAAACGTATCCAAAGTCTTCCCTTTGTTGTCTGTAATGTGTCTTCATGTGCTAATAGGCAGAAAAGTGTCCTTCATATGTGCTGGACACCTTATTTGGCTACTATAGATATCTGATTTCTAACAATCTCTTCCAAAGTTCCTCATGTTAGTATGTGCTGATTTGTTCTTATATCTATATTTTTCCTCTTTGTGCTCTGTTTATGTCTACAGTGTTTTAAGATAAAGATTTCCATGGTTTTGTTCAGATCAAGGATTGTTATGGATAAGTATGCAGCTCCATTTCCCTCTCAGTTTCACTTTTGCTTTCTAAAATCACTTCTAAAATCACTGGTTGACCAGGTTTAAAGAGTATATAAAATGACTACAACTACCAGTAGTAAGTAATAATGCATTAACATATTTACATTGAGAAAGATTTGATAATAATATTGAATCGGCTTCAGAGTCAGTGTGTTATAATTGCCCCCATTACACAAATGGTATTAACCCACTGTATCTGAAAGGAGAGCACACCTCAAAGTAATAATATAATTGCTTTAATACTTAATAATATTACACAATAGTTTTCCCTTTTATATGGTGATAATGGTTTTAGCTAGCAGGAATAATGTGCATTTAACAGACCTACATTGTGAAAATTTTAAATAACTACATTTTATCTTCAACTATTTTATTTTAATGAAATATTGATCCTCACACATTTTCAAGATTACATTTTTCAGGTTTTAAATGTTAAAACGGCCCCAAACTCACAGCCATGATTAAATCCTGTATAGTAGCTGCACTCACATTAACATTTAACCAACAACTTAGAGACAAAATATATGTTATTTACATTCAAAGGCATCAAAACTTAATATTTGCATGTGTGTGTGAAAGCTGTGGATATCTGGACTGGCTGGGTGAAGCTGGTATGTATTAGTGAGAGTGTTTTCTCCAGACACCACTGAGATTTATGCAAGCTTTTCTGTCACATTATTTATGTAGAATAAAAAAAAATTATGTTTTTGATGACAAAGTGCAAAATTATTTGTGAAAAACAGCCATCAACCAGTGCTTGACAAGCTTACAGTCTCTACAATGAATAGAACAAATGTAAATGTAATACTAGCAAAGAGCACTGCCAAAGATTAATTTATACCAGTAATGCTCTGATGGAACAGCCTTGAGAAACATATACTTTACAAATCCTGCTGTTTATTTAGGATGAAAATATGAATAGAAAGTGAATGATGAATGGAAAAATGGTGTCTCAAACCACAAAGATTACTTTGGGTTGTAAATCACCGCAGCAGGAAAAAGGGACAAGTACACAAGAAAAATACATTTGAATATCTAATATACCTAATGTAAGTATATGTTTGATACGGTTGTGAGGTGCACATTATTTATTCATGGCATGAGAAGGGAGCCAAAGAGAAGCTCATGGGTAATGACATATATGACAAAAAGCAAAGACAGCTCTTTGAGCAGTGAGAAAAGACAAGTAGAAAGGGAATAGATTTCTTCAAGATAGTGTTAGCTTGGGTTAGGAGTTAAATAAAGGGGGTTGTACATGATACTCAAGCAGGAATGTAGGAATCAGTGTTGGATGAGGAAGGTAAGGGAGACTGATGTGCAAGAAGAAGATATTAAAATGCATGTAATGATAAGACCGAAAGGATAATATATTTCTAGCAGTGAGGGATCTCTGTTCTCTTCCAAACCACTTGAGAAAGAATCAAGAGTTTTGACTGATTTGACAGTATGGTTTTTGGAGCCAAATTGAAAATCCTCTCTAGTCTCTCAAGATCTGCTGGGCAGCTAGCCATTAAAAAGAACAGTGTTCTGCTGAAGTGAGGCCAATGAAGTTAACGATATGGAGAAAAAAAATGAAGAGGGAGTCACAGAACAACCCAAGTTCAATCAGCTCCTGGGGGAACCCTCAGAGAAACCTTTCATTATTGATATGGCAAAACTACAATCTATTTACTATACATCCTTTTATGTCCCTATTTCCAACACAGATAGACAGCACTACTCAAAATTACTTCAATATTTCATTATCATCAATAACACTGCCTCACAAAGGCAAATGATAATAACTGTAAAGAGCCAAGCTGAAACTGGTTCTCACCAGATATAAAACAACTTCTTGTAAATCTGTTACATTTCCAAATTCTACATTCGCCATTTGAAAGTCGAACTGTCGCACATTTGAGTCTCATTAAACACTGGATGTGTGTTGTATTTCAGTGCTAAAATATTCCTTCTGATGTTCTACAAACTTCCATTTCCACTAGCAAAACTAGACGTGTCATGGCAGCCTCATCTGCTTAATATTTAATGGCTGGGCAATGTAGAACTGGGTGAGAGGGAATGGTGGGTAATATTGTTGGCACAACAGCAGAGACTGGATATTGGAGTAGTATCCCTGCTTTTAAGGAGAACATGTGGATGTAACTGAAACCACTGGCCAGCAGCCAGTGTGGAACAGTGGTCAGGGCTTAGATGTGCCTGAGGATATTGCTGATGCTGAGGCCAATCAGAATCACTTTCATCAGATATTACAGATGGTGTTAGACTGTACGCATATTGCAGGCAATTTTTTTATGAATAATTGCTCAAATGGTATGTGCAAATAAGTAGGACATTCCCACATTTTAAGATTTAAGTAATTAAATAACCTGAATCGCTCATAAATCACTTGTTTTGCTCCTGCGCGAATCGGTTCAGTTAATGATTCAATGACTCTCTCGTAAAGACACTTGTCAACACCTACTGCTGTAACTATGTAACCTGGAGAAAGATTCATAAAAAGTAAAATCAAATTAGAACTGAACTATATTTTTTAAATTAGTTTATAGATTTCCCCTAGTTTATCTTGGTCAAGAAAAAGATGAATGGCTTTTAATAAATCAAGTCCTGTGAGATTCATTCTGTCAAGATCATATCAATGTCATCATACACTCTTTTCTCACAGCCATTTCTTTTACCCTTGGTCTTTTTTCTTATTCATGAGGAGGGTAGCACAGGGGAGACTGAGCGAGAGGTTCATTTGTAAGTCAGACTGATGCAGTAATTCACCTGCTCATGAACAAATGTGAAAAAGGTACGTTTGTTCAGACATGACACATGCTTGAATGATGTGAAGAGAATTATTTAAATCAGAGACTCATCAGTGTGCTGTTCGCAGAGCCAGAGATTGTTTTGTCCTTCTGAAAAAAAACATTATGTCTGGCCTTTTTTTTTCTTCTTCTTTTCACGTGTCTACCTAATTTGAAAAGTCATTTGCACCTGTATTAAAAAGGTTGTTGCACATTTTCAATGTAATGAGAATATTGGTGGACAGACACATTTAATAATGATCCTTGTGTATGAGACACTGTGAAAAGAACTCTTTCAAATGTGAAAATAAATGAGATGGCCTCAAACAAGGCCTCAGTCTGATCTGTTAGACAGCAGTACTTATGCTAATAAGATAACTGCCCTATTTTTTCATTATTATGGATTTTTTTCAATTCACTTAGAGTATGTGATTTCATAAAACATCTAGCAGAGATATTCAGTATTTTAGGAGTTTATTTTGAGGGTTATTTCTAGTTCAGCTTAGCCAGTACAAGGGATAAACATTGCATTTAAAATTTGTTAGAAGACCTTAAGAATCTGTTTGAATTAATTTACACTTGAAAGGTTGGTACAGCTATGTTGACAGTTTGTAGATATGGCACTCACCAATGTCCCAGGAACCAGGGCTGTTGTTCTCAATCTCGCTGCGGCCGATGATATACCAGACACAGGCCATCCAATGTGCCAGCAAGGCGAACATGGACATAAGTAATGTGAGTACCACTGCGCTGTACTGGGAGTAGCGCTCCAGCTTTTGCAGCAAGCGTAGAAGCCGTAACAATCGAACTGTTTTCAGCAGATGAACTCCAAAGTACTAAACACACAGATATTGAATGCATAGCTTAAATAGCATAATAATTTAAGATGACATGCCCAACACATGAAATGTGGTCTCCCACAAAGCTCTGTGTGAGGGCCGTTAAAACCTCTAAAAACAAAAATAG
Source organism: Sinocyclocheilus grahami (assembly GCF_001515645.1). NCBI lineage: Eukaryota > Metazoa > Chordata > Actinopteri > Cypriniformes > Cyprinidae > Sinocyclocheilus > Sinocyclocheilus grahami. Next base: position 309,686 of record NW_015505425.1, on the reverse strand, counting down.
GTTTATAAGGTTGTGAATAAACAGTTATAAAATAATAAAATTATCTTCAAAATAAGCAAACTTATCACTTACCACACTGACATTGAAGGCGTACAACAGGTCAAAAGGTAGCGCAGCAATCAGGTCCACAAAGAGCCAGGTGGTGACATAATGTACACAGATAGAGCGTGCATCATACACCACCTGGCCTGATGTGCTCACAAATGTGGTGCGAAAGTTTAACACAATATCTGTCAAAGGGAAATAAAGAATAAAATAATTTTAGAAAACTTAGAAGACACAGATATTTATTTGTTACTATATCACAGAAAACTCTATTTGATTCATTACCTGGTTCAGTGACAGGTTATAAAAGTTTGGTCTGGGTTCTATTGACAATAATGCTATTTAATGTAAGCTGCAATTACAGCAAATAGCACTTAAAAAGTTCAATAAATGGCTTTGGGAACTATAGCACAGAAAAGCAGCTAAAATCAACTTTTTATGTAGGAGCTTTTTTGCAAAAGTTTTGATGATACAAATAGTTGCTCTGTATTATGAAATTGTGTGTAATGAGCAGTAACAGATTCTGTCATTGAACACTACTGCTCTTAAGCAGTGCTTAATAAATCTTATGTTTTGTCTAATGGGTTTGTATATAAGTATATTCTTCACTGTATCCTTCAACAGTTACAGACAGGAATCTGACTTTACTAATAAATTAATTTGACAGTGGGCCTTCAGTGAGTTATTTCTGCACTATAAAACATCTTTAGCTTTGCTATTTGCTGAACCGTCCTTCAAAATCTTTTTAGTTTTGTCTCGTGATTTTGAAGCTTTAGAAATGCTAGATGCATTTTGTGACGTTTGCTGAGTAACATCTAGAACGTTTTTCCAGCTCTGCGTAATTGATATATCTGGCCATATATTACCTCTGTGACATAAAAGACTGACTCAGAAATATATACGTACACCTGAAAAATAATAGAACGGTGTGCTACGAATCGGGGTACTTTATTAGCAGGCATTGGTATCAAAAGACATTTAATATCACCCAGGTAACATTATTGAGACAGAACTTCTTTTTTGCCAAACTAATGACATAGTAAAAAAAAAACAATAGGACTGTAGGTTGAGCCTTACCTAACATAAAAAGGATTTCTACCAAGATGTCGCTCACACTCGGTGGATTTCTAGGGGTCATCAACTCATCCCGCCCACCGACGACGGTGAAACAGACATTGTAGGGCACTGTAACTGCTACATAAAAGGTGGCTAACAAGATCAGCCAATCCCAGCCAGCTTTGAAGGTGCCGTAATGGAGAAGAATGAAACGGCTCTTCTGAATGGCTGCCACTTTGTACTCTGGGATGGGCGGCTTCTCACCGAACATGTTCTAAATGATAGCAATGTTCAGAAATGTTTATTTGATGTTTTAGTTTATTCTCAAGATTTTCATAAACGGTGCAAACCACTGTGAATTAAAGAACTAATCCAACTCATTTTAGAAGAAGCAGTAAACAAATTTGTCTCATTGCTGGACACAGCATATTGTTATATATTTATCTTACAAGATCATTTTTGTATTTCCTTTGTATTTACTTCAATAATGTTTCTACTTGAACTATTCTTAAATTCTTAGGTCTAAATTATAAGAATATGAGTGTCTAACTGGGTCTTACATTGTTGATCTTGAGTTTGCTCTTGTCTTGCTTTTGCAGGTGTCCAGACAGCTGGTAAAGCACAGCTCTACTGCGTCGCCGGTTGGTATTGAAGCCTGGTGGCTGCGTGACCTTGTGCACCTCCAGCCCCGTCTCCTCGTCTGAGCAGAGAACAGCCATATATCATTTTAGTTTATTTCATTTCTGAATTGTTTGGCACAACACTAAATAACATCAAGTTATTCCAGAAAAACAAAAAATACTACATGTAGCTTTACTGTGCATCAGTAAAACATAAGCACAGATTTCCACCATTACTTCACTTAAGTTATTAGAAAATTCTAGCTTAATTTCTTACCCATAACCATTTGAGTGAATGAACTTAACACTGAAATCACTATTACATTTAACCATTAGCACTGTCTGCAAAATTACAAATTAGCACTGTCTGCAAAAAACAAATTACATTTGCATTCATTTTTTTATCAAGAGTTTGTAAATATGACAAAAGAGAAATGCATCCAATGAAAAACACAGCAAACGGAAAAAAAACAAGGAAAAACAGTTATTTATTTAAACAATTATGAACACAGATAGATTACATTGTGGGAAATAAACATCCAAATTTATAATAAACAATTAAAGCCTTTAGAAGCTCTTTGAAAAAGGCGAAAGATGCCCATTTAGATTATAATACAGTTTGTGCTTCTTCTCTTTCCCTCTCTAAGGCTATCAGACTTTCATTCTGTCCACTGCACCAGTGTTCAGTCATTCTGAAAGGTGGCCTGATTTTGTAGCATACTGACTTTGTAGCCAGAATTTGTTTATAAAGCAACAGTTCACCCTAAAATAAAAATTAATAATTTGTACTCTGTAGACATTTTGTTTGCTTTTTTTTGTTTTCCAACAAAAATATCTTAAGCTCCAAAAGGATCAAAAATAACTATATTTTCAACAATTTTCAGTAAATAATGTCTTCAGTTTGTTCCCCTCAGAAACCTGTAGTATGGCTTTGTAAGTTTGTGGAAATATAGTATATTTCTTTTTGAGGTGAACTATTCATTTAATTTGACTAGGAACAAGAAACAAGAAAAATTAAAGGAATAACTGTTTGATTATTACATCATTATTATTTAGTATTATTTATTTGCAGTACACTGCTGTTCAAAAGTTTGGGGTAGGTAAGACTTTTTTATGTTTTTGAAACATTATGCTCACCAAGGCTGTATTTATTTGATTAAAAGAAAAACACTGTAATATTGTGTTTTCTATATGACTTCACACTTTTGGCAATGTATAGTATCTGTTTTGTTGAGAAAATAAAATAAGAAAGTAGGGAAAGACATTAAAGTAGATTTGCTCCCTTCTCATATGCTAACTATCATGTTCACGTCAGGCTATCCTTCACTGAAGTGTTGATTTTAATTGATGACTTTGGTTTACATGACTAATTTGGAGAGAGCCATCTATCAGCTTCTTATCTTACAAATCACCTTTATCACATAAATCCAACCCTGCTTTTTAAAAGAATATTTGGCGTAGTCAACATAAGACATAAGAATGTAACTCACTCTTTTTAAATTGATTCCAATTATTCACGTTTAATGAGTTGACATCATTGAGCAGATATATATGATTCCTAGTGCCAGTACAATGTTTATCCTTCAGCCAAATGAACAGTAACCGTGCTTTGGCTCAAGCTCAGGCCACTAAAGGGAGCTTCACACCTCCGTGCCAAGCTTTCTTCCCGGCCCTCCTTGTGCCTTGTGTGCATCTTTTTTTCTCTCTCTTTATCAGTGTACCGTTCCCTCTCTCTCTCTGGGGAGGAGAGGTGTCAGGATTACTGTAACAGCGAGCACCACACGAGATGCTGCTGGTCTGTATCGAAGCATCCAAAACACATGATTCAGTGGCCAAAAACGATGGAGAGGGAATGAGAAACAGAGGATAGGATACTTGCTAAGTATGACATTGACTAGACCAGGTGTTTGAGGTGTGTGTGAATATTAATTGAATTAAGGGAAAATAAGAATAATCATATCGTAATTGTCAGGATTATGGACTATTCTGTGTGTGTTTTTGCCCCTGTGACCCAGTTTCTTCCTCATGTTGATTGTGTTCATTTGATTCCAAGTGTGTCTCGTTCCTCCCCAATTATCCTGCCTTTAAAAGCCCTAGTCCTTTCCGTTCTTGTTTATCGGGTCTACTTGTTGAATGTCCTCCTTGTTCTCGGTTTTCCTGTGGATTATTAAAGACTATGTTTTTCAAGTACTCCTCGTTTCCTCGTTCCTTGCTCCCTGAGTGAATTGTGACAGTAATAAGCTTTGTAGAGCATCTCGCATGAGGCTGAAAGTGTTGCTATCTGTATAAAAGGATAATTTGCTCTTTTGAAACCATTCTCCCTTTGTTATAGAGCGCTATGCCTCTGTACCTACTCTTACTGCATGCAACCATTTTTTACACATTATGACTCTCTTGCTTTTCTCTCTTTTTCTCTCTTCTCTCATAATTGTTTTCTTTGTTCTACACAAAAGCAATACAACTGTTTTCATAGTGTATATTGGAAGGTTACCATCATTACTGAAGGTATCTGAGAGACTGGATCAACAAGCAGCAAATTATGTAAGAATCATTGTAATGTTTTCTGCGTTCTATAAACCACCGTGTACATATATGGTTTACTAAAGAACTACAGAATACAAGGATCCACTGGAAGAACACAAGAATTAGAGATCCACTAATAAAATGTTGGCTGATAACTCATAAATTCTATATTTTTTGTTTAAATAAATTGTGTGTGTGTATATATATATATATATATGTATGTATGTGTGTGTCTGTGTGTCTGTGTAATAAAAAAACTCATATGTTTTGGAGTTCTTTGAAACTTAAAAAAGGTTTTCCAATGAATTAGTCTATTATTTTTTTAGGGGGGGACGGGACTAATATTAGCACAGGACCTCGTGTTCGGCGAAATATGGTAGGTCATTTGCGGGGGAATTTTTACTTTACAGATTACAGACATGGCCGATTCGCACGGGATTAAGATCACAGACAACCTCCGCAATTATTACAAATGACTGGAGGTCACCAAGTAATACTAATCCCGTGCGAATAGGGTGTAGGTTTTTTTTTTGGGGGGGGGGGGGGGGGGGGGGGGTCTAATTGGAACATATATTTATTTGGTAAATTCCATCATTCAGGTAGCGACACTCACCTCTTTCTGGACTCTGCTCTTCATCTTGGACTTTCTTGTTGTCTGTTATGTCCTTGTGTGACACTAGAAAGAGCACCACCTCTCCCTTCTCATTCTTAATGGGCACAATATCCAGAAGACACCAGAACTGAGTTCCTGTAACAAAATAATATCCATAGTAGCCATCAGAGTTAATATTCAACATGAACATTCGATATTGACACATTTATTCACAGGCATTTACTGAGTCTTATATTTAGACCAGACTTTATGTTTAAAATGTAGCATAGATCCATAAATGGCTTGATCAATCATTTTCTGTTTATTAGTTTGTCTAAACCAGAAATAGCTTTGTATCCTAAGTGCTTTGTCTCAGTTGGCTGTACTGCCTTCATTTCCCATGAGCCCCTATTTGACCTTGAGTTAAATTGAAAATAGGGAAAAACATTTTTGCAGCTCTAGACTAAGTAGCAAAAGCAGCATAGAAGGACATCTCAAAGTCACTGTCATCTAAAGTGCTTTGTAGCTTGTCTGGCAGGAACATCTCATATGAATCCATTAGATTTTAACAATTGAATCTAGAGCTGCAACAACTAATTGATGACATTGATAATGAAAAAAAAAACATCTTATAATTCAGCTAAATTCAGCTCTTTAATTTTTTACTAATTGTTCTGCTATTAATAATAGTCATTTTTTGCACCAAAAGAAGAAAAACACTTTACACACAATTAGATGTTATATTTAACTAGATAGATGTCATATTTGGTTCCTTATCTCTCTAACCTGATTCTCTGAGCCCAAATTCTGAACACAGAGAGTGTTCAACATGACACAAACATGGTTAAAGATATGTAAATTATCTCTTCATAACATGTTCATCTCCCGTCCTTTTCTTCCTGAGCGGTCTGATTTGTATTTCTCATCATTTGGTCTTCCCAGAAATTAAATTCTTCGTCTATCCAATTTTCCACTGATATCTGTCAATAACATCCATACATCTATGT
>NW_015505425.1:186521-303432 GCF_001515645.1 Sinocyclocheilus grahami | reverse complement strand
ATATATATATATATATATATATATATATATATATATATATATATATATATATATATATATATATATACTGTATAATTGAAAGTTTATAAATGTAATCTTTGGACAGATGAGCAGAACATGTCTTGACTGCTGAGCACAGAATACACTGTTTGGTGTCTGTGTGTATTTGTGCACACATCCAGGTTCTACGACATTCTGCAGCTGCTCAACATTATGCCAGAGCATCATACCACGCCTCATTAAATCAAGACGGAGGGAAACAGAAAGAAAGAGGTAGAACATGCTTGGTTGGAAGTTGGGTTGTGGCTGATGCACAGAGGCGAGGTGATGGAGGAAACATTCAGAGTTCTGTCTGGGACTGCAGTGGCTTGTTCAGACAATCCACAGTCAAACCTTACAAACTGGATAGAGTACACAAATAGCCTATTCTCTTTGATAAGACAACAAACAGCTCCTGAGTATCTCTTACAAACCAGTCAAATGAATGAATTGGACTCTGAATTCGGGCTGCAGGGGGTAATTTTTTTCTGATGCATGTTGCACGAATGGTAAATTGAAGTGAATCAGGTGAGAAATCGGCTGTCAACGCTGCTGTGTTTGGAGAATCTTTTGCTCTAAATATCTGCCAAATTCTCTCCACCTGTTCTGGTGTATGACAGGTTTTGACAGAGAGGTCTACTCTCTATGTTCACAGCAATTCACAATGGTCTCCTGGTACACGGATGGAATTGTGTTCTCTTGACCACAAGTGGGTAAAAACGTGGATGGCATTAACTATATGACACGCTGCACTCTTTCTGTGTATCATGTTCAACATGGAACAAATCAAGCCATCAGAAATCACAGTCATCTCTGAGGCATTGTTTATTCAAGACTGGTTTAAAGGCATATTGTGTTATTTTGGGGGAAATCGGTGAGGGAGAGAAAAGACAGACAGCTGCTCAATTATGATGTTACTATGCTCAGCTGCTCCAGACACACGGTTAAGAACAAGGCAGGCATTTAAAGTCAATTTGTTCAAATATATATGTAGTCTGGACTGAAACTGTATTTGTTTGGTAATCTACTGTGAGGGAAGCTCATGATTACATTTAAAGTGAGCCATTATAGATGTTTTTTCTTTCAGAGCTGTTTAATATAAGCTCAGGTTGCATTTATTCAATTTGTACATTTTATTATCCATAAAAATGCCAAGCACTCATATTCAAAATGCATAATCGTTAATCAATAAGTAAAAGAATAATGTGTATTATATACTTACATTATCCCTCTTATTACATTGCTACTTACTAAATAAGTAAATGCACTTGAAATATCGATTTGAGGTTCAATTATTTTATTAGACTATGGGGGAAATCTGTAGCACAGCTATGTAGGAAATCATTTTCTTTACAGTCAATTATACATGATTTAACAGCAGAATCGACCAAACTATTCCAGAAAGCTGTATAATAATACAAATAATCCATTGTCTCAAGATAGGAAGAAAATCTTGGGTTGATTAAATTTTAAAAAGTATTTTTCTGTACATCGCTCGGTTCTGTTCTTTTATTTTTATCCCTCCATCAAATGCCACTGTGTTAATTCATTTCATTATCGCCTGCAGCTATGCCTGCTTTATCACTCTAATCAATTCAGTACATACAAAATTAATTTCTGATTAATTGATTTTAGAGTTTGCTTTGATTTGGTGTCCTTATCCACAACATAACTATTGTTATTTAATTGCTTTAACATCCTCTTTAATTAACTCCTCTACCTTTCGGAATATAGGTATGTCACATTTAAGTCTTAATGCAACTCATTGTGATTATTAACAGTAATAATTGATAATTAAATTATTAATAATATAATTTATTATTAATAAATAATTTCAAAATGTTATAATATAGTTTTAATTATAAATAAATAAATAACAGTTTATGGGGAAAAACAGCATAACATTCAGGCATTTTTGGCATGCCATATCCCATGAACTAAGTTTTGGGATGGACTAATCCTGATTTTACATACTATTTAGATTCGATATTATGGGAATTGGGATAAAGCCCTGGTCATTTGGTTTTATTGCAGGAGACAAAGGCATTTAATTAACGATGTGACTCCTACCTCCTTTTTTATAGAAGACCAGCTCTGTCTTAAACTCCCGCCTTTCGTCCAGTGCACCCTGGATCTGTGCCATCAGCCTATCACTGGTCTCCGGCCCATACAGGAAATGGCACGCACAGCTCTTCTGCATCAGTTCCGCACGGGCATAGCCAGTGAGTTCACAGAAGCCATCAGAACAATACACGATGGGATACAGAGACTGGACCTGCGCATTTCCCAGCACAAAGTTACTGTCTGTGAGAGAAAAAAACAACAAAGAGAAAGAGATAAAAGTCTGCTCATAAAAAATGCAACAAAGTTTCAACACTCAGTATATTCAACAAAAGCCCAGAATAAAAGAGTCATTGACTACAGAGCAGCTATAAAAAAAAAATTTAAATGCAATGAAACAAAAATAATACGAGTTAACAGAAATCCCTTGTGTTAGCCATATTTTCTCCAGCTCTGTTATCACACTCACCCCAGACTCACTTGAGGCCTGAACAATTCACACATCCTCTCAACAATGCTTTAAGGTACCTTTAAACACTTTCCACAAGTCTAATGGGAATCTGTTTTGTCTGCTGCCCTCTGACCTTTTAATACATGCCTGGATGAATGTGATAGGATTGAAGAAAGTAGCCATTTATATACACTGACATTGTGATGAACTTTCAATTAATACGTATTAAAAACATTTTGGTTTGCATTCTATGTAATGTTTTGCACTGTTTATAACTGCATTAAGTGAATGTTTGTTTGGCGTATTTGTACACTCTATGTTTAATATTTCTGCTATTTCCTCTGAATATCATGTATGAAGTGAGTATGAAGTATTTGATATAGTATATCAAAGTTGTATACAGTAGCCCCCAAAATATGAATGCATTAGAAAATACCAAGCCAAGTGGCACCTGTCAACAAATGCTGCTAGACATTTTCTCAGAACTAACTTAACTTTTAAAGCAAAACATGTCCAAATGCTTGTTTTCTTCATTTAAGCAGTATATCTTTTATTTTATCTTTTTAAACTTAAAATGTATTCTTGAGAATTTTTCATCTTTCTCTTTCATTATTATTATTATTGCAATGAATACATTTTTGGAATAATTTTAAGGGCCACTGTGTTGTTAAAAAATTATAAATCAATACTGAATTACTTTGCATAACCGTTTTTTATAACAGTTTCCTTCATTGGATGAAATTCCGTTTATCAACCTTGTTCATTTCATGAGATGTACAGGCTGCAGTGTTTTAAATCAAATTCATTTAGCAATTTGCAAGATTTTTTATTTTTTAAAAGCAGAAAAAGGCAAGCAGAGTCAAAATAACATGATTCAGATCTGAATGTGTGAATGACGAAACAAGAACAAGCACTGAATCTAAAGCCCAGCATTATTCCACATGTTTCACTTGTAAACTCAGTACAAGCTCAAACACGCATTGACTTCAGACTGCACGTATTCTGAAGCATGGCTTTTCATCATCAAAAGAGAGAAAAGAATGATTAAAAATGGCACATCATGCATCACAAAGAGAATGGAATGCACTGCCTTTATTCATCAGCAGTCATTAAATCATCTCTTAGGGCTACGAAGTCATAATCATATTCTCACCAATTGAATATTTATTGCTTCGAACTGAGGTGCAAATATTGATCCATCGGCTGATGGGCGCCCCTCTCTCTCTCTATGTGTTTAATATTTCACAGGGGTGTGAACGGGAGCAGATTTATCCATGACAGTGGTATTTAAAATGGAGCAGTGAGCTGCAGGTTCATTTTCATGCTATAATAAAGTGGATGGAGCGGGAGAGAAAAGCTACTAATCACATCCTCAAGACAACAGCACAAAGAAGTCAACAGAACAGCTTTCAAGAAAGAAGACGGGGTGTGAAGAAAGGATGGAGAGGACATGAAAAGTGATGCTAGCAAATATCTCCTACAAGGACTTTGTTTTATTTATTTAGTTATTATTACATTTTGGCAAACAATCCAAAAGAACAATACTTTTAAAGATAATTGTTCTGTATTTGTAAGTAAAAAGTAACAAAAAAATGTTTTTAAATAAAAAATATATAAAATAGGTAAATAATAAATATATGTATATAAACTAATATATTCATTATGTGTGTGTGTGTGTAGTATATGTATTTGTATTATTATTACTATTATGTATTATTAATAGTGATAATAATACATAATAGTAATAATAATACAAATACCTACACACGTGCAAATATATACAAACAGTACATGCAAGGTTGTTACAAGGACTTTTGTATTGTAATTTTGTTACAATTACTTTAAAAATCGTATCTGTATTTTATGTCCCAGTCCGACAAGAGGGGAGCATTTTCCATTCAGTTTTTTAGTTCTTTAACTTCTTCAGTATTTGGTGCAGATGTTTCATTGCTTTTTTTTTCTTTTATTATATTTTTTATGTTCACATTTACTTATTTAGTTGGTGGGTAGCAGTCACTGACTGTCAATACAAACAAAGGTGGAAATCAGTCGACCTGGTATCACAGTAGATAAACTACGTTTAAAATATTGAAATGTGTCTTATTCGTTATGTGTTGTGTACATGAGCAGTGTTACGTCTGCATTGGTGTAGTCAGTATGTGTGATTGACTCATGTTTTCTCTGCTTTTCTCAGCTAAAGCCCCATATTTCCTACCTGGCTGCAACTTCCTGTTTATTCTCGTTACTTCTGTAATGAATGATGCGAATCCCACTAACAACCACTTCCATATGAGTCTTAATAAATGTGCCTGCTGTTGCTGTGATGAAACATTACCAATGTAAAATACAAGATGAGGGTGATTAATGCAGGTCCCCTCAGATGGACAAAACACTCTCACCTAGAGTGGTCTGCAGATCTCTATGCGATTGAATAGAGAGATATATGACACAACAGATGGGGGAAATAAACAATAGTCATCTTGTTTACAAGACAATCTGAAGTTGTTGTTTACTTTTATTGTCAAATTTTAGATTTGAATGTTGCCAGAGATGATGTCACCATGGAACTTGATTAAACTGCATTAATCTATTACACATATCCCTCTTTTTTCTCTTGCTGACGCATTAATCAAGTAATAGAAGAGAGGCTGGAATTAATGTTTTGACAATACATCTGATCGGTTCACTGTGTCTGTCTTTTTCCTCTTTCTTATTTTCTTTCCTACATATGTTTTTAATGAGATAACTTGACGCTGTACCACTAATCTGAACTATGAATTGGATACAACCTTTTCAATTATCTAATGCTTCAAACACTGCACTAATGGTTGTAAAGCTCTAATGTGTGTTCTTTTATGGCTAGACAAGATATTTTACCAAAGTTTATTGTTTAATGAGTTTGCTTTACAAATTAAAAAATATAATGGGTGCATAATGTTTAATAGTTCACTTGTTTTTATGGTTTAATCAGCTGAGTCAAAGTGCCTCAAGCAACAGAAAGAAAATCACATGTGAGATCTCTGTAATATGTCATTTGTTTCCTCTTTTTGAGATTATGTGGAGTGCAAATGGAGATTTTCCCTGAAGTCTCCTGATATATTTGCTATGATAGTCCAAAATTTGAGATTTCAACACAAACTCAAATACTTCATTTCAATAGGCCAATCATTTTAAACAAATACAGTTTTATGCATTTATTTTATGATATATTTTGTATGCCTATTTTCCAGCATATGTTTAGCTCAGTTAACTATATAAAAACAAATATATTTAACACTTTTTCTGTTGTAAGCAGGCCCCTTAGTGCTAATATTTTTCTGTATTTGTTCAGTCTTGTTTCTCATTTTTCTCTTGTTTGCCATAAACAACAGAATAAAGGTTAAGCTGACAATGTAACATGTTAATTGCTCTTACAGAAGCATTAGCATAACAGCTAGCAGATACTGCTGCTTGCTCTGTATGGTTTCACATAGACTAATTTTAATGATTATTTATCTCCGCTACCCTGCCTGTGGCTTTTTCTCCCTCATAGACTTTATTAATTTTACAAAATACATTTAATTCCCCTTGAATTTTAGATGAAATGCTTTACTTTGTCAACACATCTCAAAAGCTAGCCTACTGTGTATACAACTGGAGGCTTGGCCTGGGGGCTATGCTTAGGCAACTTTAAAAAAAAAAAAAAGTTATTTCAGGTAATAACAAGATTATATAAATTTTCACTTTTGAATAGCCAACTAGACTGGGGAGTCCCCGACCCTAACATGATGAAATTTGCATTAATCTGTATGACAGGTTGCAAAAACCTGTAACAAGTAAAATGGGCAAGAATTTCAGAGCATATAACTGAACTGCTTCTTCACGAGATGTGTTCATTTAAGCATTTGACAGACAATTTTACATAAAGTGACTTACAGTGCATTCAAGGTTAACATTTGGCCAGTATGTGTGTTATGTGTGCACATATTCTTCAGTAATGAGCTCCTGTAACATGCATGGCTCTAGAAACATACAAACAAGTCTTGGGTTCAGTTCCCTGGGAATGCAGTGGATAAAATGTGTATCTTGAATTGTTTAGAAAAAACGTGTCTGCTAAATTCATAGAAATATAAAAATATAGTTTGTCATTGTAATTGTCTGATAGTTAAGTGCCACCAAGTCACCATTCTTTCGTATAATCAAACCAAACATACAGTGCTGATAAACGCTTCAAAGAAAACATAACTGACATTAAGCTAGTATGAAGCCTCAATTCATGATCTAAGGAGTGATTGAGGAAGTCTTTAAAAACTAAAATTATGCACTATTGCAATGCTTTTATAGTGAGCTTCATAAAAAGAACTGTTATGGAATTCATGTATACTCAAGTTAAGATCATTCTTGTGCATTTATAAAAAAAGCAGTAATGTACCAAATCAGGATTTACCAATAACTTGTTTTATTTATGTCAAACTGATGATACAGGAATGTTAGGGACTATTTTGTCTTTCTTGGTGACTCGAAATAATGTAGTGCTTGAGCAGATTTCATTTTTTTATACTTTGAATGAGAATGAATTAGTATTTAAGATATAGAGCAATTTGCATTCGCTTTAGTTGAACTCCAATGTCTGAAGAATAAAGTTGCATGAGTGTTTCTGGATACTTCAGTACAAGAGAAGTCAGAACAGATAAGCAAGAAGAGATCTCAGATCTTGGAAATGCTTCATGTAAACAGCCTCTGCTAAGCAGATATCTTGCTACAGGGCTTAAGGAACCACGGGGACCTTGATGAATAAAATAACAAGACTTCCAATAGCGACTTCCCATAAATAATGAACTATTTCATGGTAGAGTGTGGTCTGTGTGAGTTTGAGTCTAGTGTGAATCAGGCACAGAGAACAAGGGCATGGTAGCCAGAGCTCCAATTCTCCAGTTCAGATTGGAACTGGATTAAACTGAGATGGTATAAACCAATTTGTCACTATGCCCAAGTGCTATATGTGTATTGGTTTATGAGGACACTTCCTGTGTTTCCAAACAGCTTTAAAAATATATCCAAAACATAGGGTCTCAATAACTAAGTGTGTATACACACAAATTTGTACATGAAATCTGAGCATATTAAACAAATCAGGATTCAACAATAACTTTTGCACTAAAACGTAATCTAAATTTATGAAAAAATGTAGGAACAACTGAAACAACACACTCAAAAATCACATAAATTATCCCATGAGGCCACCGGGGAGAGGTTTTGTGAATGACAGTGAGGTGACAATATGACAGCATGATGATTGTAGTACGTCATACTACACATATACAAGTACACACACAAGTAAGTACTTATTCAAAAGAAGTGCCTATTCAGAGAGTATGCAAGTCATTGAATCATTCTGATTTGATCAAAAACATATTCATTTGAATCATCTGTCTTGCTCAGATGCATGTAACAGTTATGCCGTGGCTTTGTTTGGAGCTATTTTCGCTGCAACTGGGAATATTGTGTCTGAAACAGAAGTTACTTAATATTACAGTCTTGTTTATTAAACTTATAGAGAATAAAAGCAATATCCCACTTATGATTGAACAGCATATCACAATATATTTAAAACCATTCAAACACTGTGTGATATAATTCAAGAATGGGCGTAGAGGAACAGACAGGCTTGAATAACGAGAAGGTTGTATGAAGAAAAGGGATGTTTGATTGATTATGACATCTTAGAGTTTGGTTGAGCTAAATGAAGCAGCAGGAGAGCTGAAGGCTATACAACCTCCACACACTAAAAACTCATACTAAAGAGTCCAGCTCTGCTGTATCTAGAGCAGCATTGAGATGCAATCAGAGATGTACTATCAAAAGAACTGAGAAAAGAATATTGTGCAAAGTGGTGTGTCAGTCATAAGAACTTGGATAAAGTCCTTTTGGAACTAAAATTCAAGCCCTTTTATATAAAGACAATTAAAAATATAGAAGCTGAGGTCGCTACAAGATTACTGCAACAGCAAATGCTAAATTAATATATATTCTTAATAATAATTACCTGCTTTCATAAAGGTTAATGATTTCCCATTACTGTTTGTTAAGCCAAATGCAATGCGTTTGTGAAACCTTCCACATGTACTCATCTCAAAGCAGCTAAGACATAAAACAGAAATCTCAGGGAACCTTTCTGCCAGACAGTATTACAGGTTTATATACAGTATATGGCTGCAATTGGCATGCACTAAACTCTTAAATGCAGATTTTTAGACACAATCCGGTGTTGCCAGACATCTGTCATCGTTGTGCGGTGACCTACAGAATTAGTCTTTTCATTCAGGCTGCATTTGCCTTTTTTAGTTGTGATTAACAGAGCTTTTTCAGGACAAATGCTCATTTGCAATGACTTGTCTAACTCCATGGTTTCTATTGCAAGAGTGGGTGCATTGGCATTCAAATGTATGCTTTTCAGATAGTGTTCCTTTATAAACTTTGCAAAGGTGCAAAGGCTTAGTATTTGGCATTCTGGAGGACAAACATGGACAGGGTGAGATTTTCTTTCTTACTGTTGCATTCACAGCACAAGCCAAAATATCCCATTCTAATTTGTTTCTGCCTTTTGTCTTGCTTGTGTGACTTTATAAATGTGACAACATTAAATATAGAAATATATAGTATTTACAAATAGATGGGCTCTAACTTAAACTGAATAGAGGTCTTATGTTTAACCACTGCACATTTTCACCATCCTGCTGTTCTTCATGCCAAAGATAAATCAAGCATGTACATTAATTACTGGTCATGCAAAACAATGAGTTACATTGCTGAAAAAATTTACATTTATTACAAACTGGCTATATTTCAGGAAGTCACATTGCAAAAAATCAAATATGTATCTGGTTTGAATATGGATCACATTCGGCTGTGATATGAATGTAGTCTGATTTGAATTACTACAGTAATATCAATGTTATCACCTCAGTTCTGCTGTTATGTACAGTAAATGGTGCTCTGTGGTGGTCTCATGATCTGCGCCCCACTACCTGAAGTCCAGCTTAGGTTAGTAATACAACTGGCCACATTGAGCTATTGTCAGGATTATAGCCTGTTTTGGTTTTGCTTTATTTCCTATGCCTGTGTTGCCTGTCTGTTTCCTTGGTTCCCGTTTCCCCCTCAAGTTAGTGTCCATGTTTTTTGATTGATTAGTTCCCACGCCTGTTCTGTTTTTCCCTGACTACGTTCCCCAGGTCTTTAAGCCCTCAGCTCACTGTCCGGTTTTGTTTGTATGTATGATTCTTTGCTGGTGTTTTTCTCCTTGTGTATTTACTAAAAGGTCTTATTGGACTGTACTCCTTTGTCATGCGCTTTTGATATACAACTAGTAACAGTTATGTTAATTTTAGACAAACCCACATATGTTGGGGAGGCTGGCCTGTACAGTTGTCATTGAAGGACATGTTTGACATTTCATATTGCCCTCCGAGCTGTAGCATTGCTCTTGAATATTTCTGGTAGTGCAAAGGACAGGTTTCTCTTTAATTACCTGTCATGTGCCTATATGTGTACAGTTAATTGACAGCAAAAAGAAAGAGAGATTACAGATTTAGAATAATACACTGAGTACCTGCTGTCAAACTTGTGTTCCTGTTTTGTTGTTTTCCTCCCCATGTGTTCCTTGTTTTCCCTCTTGTGTTTACATGCCCTTATTTGGTTTTCCTGTTCCTGCTCCCTGAGTGTTTCCAATTTGATTCCAGGTGTGTCTCGTCTTCCCCTGATTGTGTTGTATTCTTAAGGAGTGTTTTGTTCTATGTTCTTTGTCTGGTATTATTCGTCCATGTGCTACGTGTGTCTCTGTCTGTCCTGTGTTTCCCCGAATCAGAAGATTAAAGACTGTGTTTTTGAGTTTACTCCTGTGTCTCCTCGTTCCTCCACAGTAGCCGATGCGTGACACCTGCCATTATAACTGCCTCCAGTGGAATCCAAAGCTTTTTCTTTCCATAGTGTAAATTGTAAATGAAAAGTATTTTTACTTGCCTTCGGAAACCCTGATGAATAGTTTTGACAGCTGCGCTGCTCTGTCCAACAGGTATTTCCCGGTCTCACAAGTTGGCAAGTACAGATCCTAAATAGATCTGCTCAGTCGGACAGCAACTTGCAAGAACAGCTGGCACTCAGATCACAGCTGATTACCACTACTCATGGGCTGCTACTGTTTACAAGTGTGACTATGAGCTCCAAGAACTTTTACACCTGCTCCCATTAGCACACATCTAATTGACACCAGGCCTTCATGATGGTGCTCAATGCATGTACAGCAGTGGGTGTGTCAGCAGTAAGGTTGCTGGTGACTGAATTATGTTTGGAATAGGACACCATTCACCATGTTAAGATTGCCACTGACTATCACATGTCACTCAGTATAAAACAGTAATATTGAGAAATATTATTAGAATTTAAAATAAATATTTTCTATTTTAATATATATTAGAATATAATTTACTCTGTGATGGCAAAGTTGAATTTTCAGTAGCCATTATTCCAGTCTTCAGTGTCACATGATCCTTCAGAAATCATTCTAATATGCAACTGAGGTTACTGTTGTCAATCAGTTCAAGGGCTTCAAATATTTTTTAACAACACACTAGTCAATTTAGAGAGTGTAACTGTTGTTCTGAGACTCAGAGCAGGCTCTAATAGACAGCACTTGGACAGATCTGAAGTCTCTCTCAATTGTTGAATAAGATCGGTCTTACCTCAAACTCAGCATGCACACACAAGCTCGATATCTTGGTGGGGACTTTCCATTGACAGATATGTTTTTGATATCGAGCTAATTAAATCTTCTATACCTTAAGTCTCACAGAAATCTTTCTGCAGTTTTACATTTTCATTAAAACATTATTAGATGTGTATTAATCTGTTTTCATTGTGGGTACTGTTGACTGCTGATTTTAGGTTGTATTATACTTATGGGGACATTTGAGAGCTAAGATATACACACACATACAGTTCATGTAAATAGCACACACACACACACTGAGCAGTGTGCACATATCTACCATAATAGATATAAATGGCACTTTGCATGTGGATTTTGCATAATTAGTATACACAGGTGAATAATCTACCTTCATGGATAGAAAAAGAGATGTAAATTGCAGATTAAGGTGATTACATCTACACATGGCATGCTAGCAACGAATAATCACATACGTGGGAGAATATCACATTTTAGTGTAAAACTGAATTACTCCAAATGTTTGCACACATACTGCATGCATGCGAGACCAACATAAACTTATATTTGTCATTATCATTTATAGGCAAATGTTGTTGTTTTTTCCCCCGCCTCCGTGATTTGCATGAAGCATTTGACAGTGGCTGTTTTTCAGCCAGACTGGTTTCTACCTATCACTAGCTGGAGGACACGGTGTATAATTTGCTAACCCTATTATTTTTGTGTAGTCTGTGATATGTTATTCATTATATAAATAACACATGAGTGTGTGCATGTTAACAAAACTCCTGTGAAAGATACAGTTTAAAATCAACCAACAGCCTGAAATATTTGCAAATGCTTCTAGCTACAGAAGCTCTACTTCACGCATGTTGTATTACTGAAAATGTGGAAACTCAACAACTGTCTTGGCCAAACAACCATTTGAAGAGTATCTAGCAGGGCAAGTTGGTGGAACTAGACCAATTGCATTGAGTATGTTTCTCTATGGTGGTCCTAGCTGGTTTCCACTGGTCAGGTTGATTTGGTACAGTGTTTTTTTTTTTCTAACCTAAAAAATATTAAATACAATGATATCAATAAAAAAATGTTTCTTGAGCTCTGAATCAGCATATTAGAATGATTTCTAAAGGATCATGTGACACTGAAGAATGGCTGCTGAAAACGGAGCTTTAGAATCACAGGAATAAATTACATTTTAAAATATATAAAAATTCTAAAAAAGTTATTTTAAATTGTAATAATATCTCACAATATTACTGTTTTTATTTTTGATCAAAGAAATGCAGCCTTGGAGAGCATAAGAGACTTCTGCTTTCATTTTGGCACATTTCAGAGAACAATACTAAAAAAGAACAAAAGAAAGTTGCTGTTGTGTTTTGTTTTTAAACCAAAATGCCATTGTGTTGTTCCTTTCAGGACCATTGTAGTTTGTGCCTCCAGGTCCAAGATCGACTCAGTCTGAGAATCAAAGTGTCTTTGAACAAATCTTTTGTGCCAAGGGCAAGACATAACATGAATGGAGTTTGTGTAGTGTTGCCAAATCTGATAGTTTAGGCAGGTGAGATGGACTTCTATATATGTTTTTTGCATTACATCGAAACACTGATGCGCTATAACAACAGAAAACAAAAAGGACATAGAGACACTTGTTGTTTTGCCATTTTTCCACCTCGTCTCTTTCTAAAAACAGAGCATGAAAAAAAATGCAGACAACAGGCAATTTATTAGTGCTGTACCACAGCAAGTTGCGTGGCACTTTGGCAACATAATTACCAAGCTGAATGCCCAGGTCTCTCTCTCATTCCTTCTCTTTCTTTCTAAAACACAAAGCTCTGTCACTGGCCCCTAGAGCCCTGGGAGAACTATGGGGACGGCCCCCACACAACTGCTGATTATAGCCTAGAGAGTGAGCGAGAGTGAAAGAGAGAGAGAGAAAGAGGTGCACTGATACAACAGACATAAAAAGAAGCACACCCACATGACAGAGAGAGAGAGAGCGAGAGAGAGGGAGAGAGAGAAGGCACGTTTGTGAGTGAGCAAATATAAGAAGAGAATAAAACTATGGTGTTAAAGGATGAGCATGTAAGTAAGGGTTGTGTGAGAACATAACATTAATCATCAGACTGACTAATAATTTAATACAAATGAACTCAATTCTGCCATCCTTAAAGCAACAGGACAGTAGAGAGTTTCCATTATTCAGAAATGTCATTAGCTAAGCCAGTGCAAACAACATTCAGTGGCATATTCACTAAACAGTTGACCTCAGTCTTATTCATTAACCACCTGCAATCGAGTTTAACCAGATGCTAAATAGAACATCTGAGTATTTGAATTACGTCATTATAATTATTTCTCAGCTTAAACATGCCCTCTTTCTAATTAAATAAAACACACTACAGATTTAATCTTGTTCACAAAATTCATTGTTATTGTCTGGAATGATTAGCATAATGCTAAACGTTTATTGGTCATAAAATGATGCTCAAATGATGACGAAGACCACATATTTGTATGGAAGCATTGATAATTCTCAATCATACAGATGTTACAGATTGATTCAAACAAAGAAATATAAAGTTTTTTCTAAGCTAGTGATGTAGTTTTTTCAGAACTATTATTTTTATTATTTATTATTAAAATGGATAATTGGTAACAGCTTATAATAAGGTCTCGTTTGTTTAGGGTGGCCATATGTGCCATTTATACGGGTCACGTCCTGGCCATGATTTTTATATTGCCTAAAACATCCAAAGTTGTTTGACCAATAACATGCAGGTATTGAACATAATTGACCAATCGTAGCACGTTGCGAGTGAGAAGGTGAGAATGATCAAAGCGATGCAAATATGCGCACATGTTCGTTCATTCGTTCGACTTGAAGCTGCACCGATCGTTGTATGACACCAAAGTACCGCAAGAACTATTTGAAAGCATAAGGAGCCATCTGCTCTGCTCTCTATAGCACTCGTGAAATAATGTCATACAACGATCGATCTGCACAGTGATAACAGCCAAAACCTGAATATTTTAGGCAATATAGAAATCCTGGCAAGGATGCGTCCTGTAAAAATGGCCCGTATGGTCACCCTACGTTTGTTCAAATGTTATCTAACAAATTAGATAATGCATTAGCTATAATGAATCAATTAACAATACATTTTACATTGATGTTTTACATCATATTGATTGTTGTTAATGGTAACAGATACAAATTTGTAAAATCTATTACTAAATGTTGTTAACAAAAGAAACCTTATACATTAACCTTTTCTCTTTCTTTTTTTTACCAAATTTTGTTATTTGGTTAAGCTGAATATGTGATCAAAACAAAACAAACAAAAAATCAGCAATAACGGATTAAGTAAATGATGTTAAACATCAGACCCCTAAAAGAGAAGATGACAGTTTGTGAACAGATGTCTAATCGAAGCCCAGGATGAATAGAGAGTGCTCATTTCTGGAAGAAGCCAAGTGGAGCTGTGCGAGGGTGTGTGAGAGTGAACTGAAAATGTTTGAGAGAGGGAGAGTGAGAAAGCAAAAAAAGAAAGAGGACTCTTGAGAGGGAGACAGACAGACAAAACTCCTCACAAATAAGCAGGAGAACACTTCAGTATGGCACACAAAGACCTTAGAGCATTCACCTTATTATAGACGCAATGTAATTAAGCCCAAAAATCTGGTTTGTTACGTGATTTGATGAGAGTGGAAACCATTTCAAATGTGTCCTCTCTCATCTGGGACGCAGCAGATGACAGAGCTATAATAAAACAAGAAATGAATAAGGGAAAACCAAAAGATATATTTAAGACAAACGCTGTGACTGCCTGAAGAAAACATGCAGCGCCAAAACATTATCTCCCATCATCCCTTTTGTTTGCCGCCTTCTTGCTGTAACAACGCCCGATCGTGTCTTCAGAGAGCAGTAGAAGTTGAAATGCACTTCAAAGAGGATAATCTCTTTTTCTTCAATCTAACTTCGCATTAGCTATGCACAGAGCTCTTTTGTGTGAATTAACTGGATTTTTAGTTAGTTTATTTTTGTTTAAAACACATGCCGACACAATGCTGGGATGTTCTGGGTGGTTGCCAGGGTGTTGCTATGTGGTTATTAAGGTGTTCTGAGTGAACAAATAGGTTACTTACAGTGGTCTCTGCACATTAAACTGGGACAGAATGAAAATCTTGCATCATTTTAACACCTGCAGGTGCAACAGGAAATAGCTACAGATCTGTGCCATGTTGAGGGGTGATACACATTCTTTAAGGGCAGTATGTAGACTCACAGGCTGGGCAGCATGACAAGAAATGTTCAGGGCATCTTTCTTCAACGGGCGCCAGTTTCGCTTAGGATGGGGAACTATGTCTGGCAGATGGTATGGTGGGGGAAAACTAAGAATGACACACGTTGACAGGAAGCCAGTATGGAAATGACAAGGCTTGGCAGGATGTTGAGGATGTGATGGGAGATGAAAGGAAAATAGAAAGGACTGTGTGGGAGAAGTCTTCATTTCAGCATGTGTGTGTGTGTGTGTGTGTGTGTGAACATGCATGAAACTTCCTCTGCAATTACACATAAACAGCAGAATGCTTATATCATGCAGGCCACTAAGTTACATAAAAGAATTTGGAAAATTATTTCATATATGCATTAAGCAGATAGACACAACCATATATTCATGCATTTCTCTCTCACACTGTCACAAAAAACACATATCCTAGTTCAGTACATGTGCACACAAACATTTTCATGTATATCTATATGATTTCAATATTACCTACAAGTGTTATTTCAACAGTAAGCTATAATATCTGTCTATATAAATATTAAGCACAACCTAATTGGTAATTATAGACAAAATCATCATATCCAGCCTCTTCCAAGCAATTGTTTGGAAAAGTATGTCAATAAATGATTGCCAACTGATGATATCACTGTTATAACCCTCAAGATTGAGGGATTAGAGGTATGATTGCATCAAGGTGACAAATCCCTCCTGCCAGTTTGCTTTGGTGTTTTGATATATTTGAGATATATTGTTTTGAAATATTTCCAGATATTATATTAGCCTATGGCTCATAAATGGTTATGTAACCAGGAAAAAACATGCCACATTATATAAATAAAATATATGTATCAGTGTCAATTTTAGCTCATTAGTTCACCAGTCATCAGTTTTGGGTGATGTTAAGGGATATATTGAATTAGCAATGCTTTTCTCATGTTGTATTGTGGGATTCTTTGAAATGAATGCAAAATCATCATATTAGGATCATTTCTGAAGAATCATGTGACACTTAAGACTGGAATAAAGCCTGCTGAAAATGTAGCTTTTCATCACAGGAATAAATTACAATATTAAAACATTGAAATAGTAAACATTTCGATAATATTACTATTTTACTTTATGTTGATCAAATAAATGCAGCCTTGATAAGATAAATCTTTTGAACAGGAGTGTAAATTATTTAAGTGTGTTTTTCTTTGCCAGTGAGTTTTTAATTGATTTGACATTAAAAAAAATAATCTCACCTCATCTCTCTCTCTCTTTCATCTCACCTTATCTGATCAAAAAGACAATAAATAATATTTGCCATCCCTACTGATTTTGTATCAACAGATGTATCTCAGTGACTTATAGAACAGTTTAAACTTTTTATCCAAAGGTTAAAGGCTATATAAACAAACACAATCCCCCATAGATCATAAATGGATGACAACACTAAGTATCCTGTTTCCAAAATTGCAATCAACCAGCCAATGGCCAACAAGTAGCTGTATGCAACTAGTATAAAAGAGGCCTATTTAATAATGAAAATTCAGGCTTGTGTAAATCAAACTTCTTAAAGTCAATAGCAAAGATTTGTCATCACTACAAGAATAACAATGTGAAAAGCCATCAATCTAGTGCATGAAATATGAACCATATGAGGACTGGAGACGACAGCTCATCATTTGGTATATTTAGAAAAAAGCATAAAACAATCAGTCATTCTGAAACTAATTTTGAAAAGGGTTGGGGAGAGTCGATGGTGATATTCTGAGGGTTTGTGTTCACCCGAGACCGAATTCATGAAGATATTTCTTAAGATAAGTTCCTAAGAATGCTCTTAAGTGCAATTCTTGAATAATTCTTAAGTTCTCAAATATGTTCTTAAGAACATCTTAATTTTTTTCTTAAGAAGAAAATGGCAGTCTTTATCCGACTGAATATGGCTGAAGACGCACTGATAAACCAACCGATGTGCATGAGTTACCAGAAGCGTTCACTCAGAATAGAGCGCAAAAACACAGCCCAAAAATGAAAGAAACAGGTCGCTGCAGCTTGAGAAAGTAACTAATAATGTGTGCTTGCTTATTATGATTATTAGGGTAATCTGCAGGAAACGTAAAAAGACAATCCTTGAAGTGTGAGTTTAGAGCGCACATCCCTACTATAGTTCTACTATGTATTATTTGTAGCTAGTGTTGTTGTAATGCTTAAATATAACAATTAATTTGAAATAACCCAATAAATTCATTGACTCATTCTTACTATTTGGGATTTAAGACAAGTCTGGGGCTATCCTAACTTTAAGGAGTTATTTATGATGATTTTTAAGAAGATTCTTTTGAAGAATTTTAATTCTTCTTAAGTTTTGTCTTAAGAACAATCTTAAGAAGAAAAGAAAAGAGCATTCTTAAGATGCATGTTTGGGAATAAACTATTCATAACTTTTTCTTAACTTCTTCTTAAGTTAAAAAATATGTAGAAGATGGCAGTTAAGAAAACTTGAATGTTTTGTGAATCCGGCCCCTGCCATTGAAGGTTGGAAGGAAAATTCTATTTTAAGTTTAGATAATTTGACTTAGAAAAAATAGTTACTAAAAATGATTCCCACTGTGAGTGCACATTCCTAAAATAGATAACAGCTGGAAAATAGTTTTCCTTTATCAACAGATCAGGGATTCATAACTCGGTGCGTTGTTCTTGTAAAACATCTACACGGGTGCAGAAGGTATAATCAAACGTCCCGTCTGCATACACACCGGACACTGTTTATTCAGACACAAGGCCCATAAATCAAACAGTAGCTGTATGTCAAGCTGCATTCACCTCAAGGCAGCTTGAAATGGAAACTAATGCATTTAATATGAATCTGATCATAGCGGCTGAAAAGCAGCGCTTAGAAACAGGCTGAAGGGTTCAACTGATGTATATATTTCGAAAAGGTGTACATTCGATCACTTTACACACAAGCGATTACTGGTACTTAACAGTGTGTGTAAGTGCGGCTGTGTGTTTGTGCCTGAGTATCTCGCATACCCACATGTTCACACACAGACACCCACATGCATTGAGTGTTAATGTCGCTGTTTGTTGGCAGCTATCACACTTTCTCTGTTAATCTGCTCGCTGTTCCAGCAGCTTGTGGTTTGGAGATACCAGGCCATGTTGCCAAGCGACAGGTACCCATTCTGTTTTTCTTGGTTGCCATGGTGAGAGGAAGGAGGGTGGGGCCTGAAAGGAACAGGTACAGGCTGTCTCTGAGACATGCACTACACTGTCTCTCATGTGTACTACACAGAGATGCACACATTAACAGTGGTAAATATTTTTATATTAAATGGTTATTTTTTAGGTTTCATCATGGTATTGTTGTGTACAAAGCGAGCACAATATAATGTAACAATACATATAAAAACTAAAATTATACATATATATATATATATGTATATGTATATATACTGTATATATACTTTTTTTTTTTCAAACAGACTTTTTAAAACACTTTAAAGACTTTTTACTTATGAAAATAAGGATGCTATAAAAGGAACCATAAAAATATCTAAATATGAATCCTGTCCTTCATGAGTTTCCATATATTTATCAACGGGCCATTTATTTCTGAAGCATTTCTGACCTGCGGCAAGCCTTAACAAGCCTTAGTGTTATGAAATTACACACACAAAAAAAATGTAGTACTAAATATGTACTTCACGTGAATCCTATTTTTAACCACAGCTGAGATGTTGTGTCTACAGGCTGCTAGGGGGTGAAATGCTGCAAGCTGATCTTAGATCAGATTCACACTTTTTTATATAATTTTTTATGGTTAGCTCTAGATAAATAGCACAATACTCTGAACCGACTAATAGGAAAGAGAAGGAGGATTAACAAAGAGTGATATTATATACTTCATCATGTGCATATTCTTTACAGGTTATTAGACCGTGAGATTGTTAATAGAATTACCCTGATGTGATAACATTCAAGGTGTTGTCTTAGTTAACGACAATTACGGTTTTGTTTGCGTGAAAAAAGCAATATTTAAAATCTCTTTAACGGCTGTTCAAAAACATATAACGTTGTAATTAAATAAAATAAAAATACAAAAGTTAACATACCACCTACACTAGGCCCTATGCTAAACTTAACCAATAGTGTTAAAAATGCAAACATGAAATAAAAATGCATTTACTGAAGCAACCATGCCATTTTAGCTTGCTTCTACCGTTCTTTAATCGAGTGTCATGACTCGTGTCCAGGGACTCGTACTAGAGTGCTCTGCATCACAAGTGCAGTGCTGTACCAGGTGAGCTAAGCAAGTTTACTATGTTAGCAAAGTCAAACATATGGAAAAAGTGTTTTGAGTTTATAACATGGTATTGTGCAATAAACCGCACAAAAATTATTAATGGATAATCTTTATTAATTGATAATCTGCTTGAATGTGCATGAAAAACAGATGTTATTCCAATAAGCCCATGTTGATATTCAGCAACCTAGTTATATAACCTTCCCTAAAAATGGCATTAAAGCACTCAAATGTCATCTCTGCTCTTATGCTGGCGTCTACTTTGAACATGCTTCAACACTTGTCTTTGTTCCCTTTCACACACCCCATTTCCCGCTCATTGCTTTTTACTTTGTACCTCCTTCAGAGCCTGTACCATCTCGTCACCTCTCTGAAAGAGCTCACCATTTTTGGACCAGTAATAATAGCTACAATGCATGACAACAGTACTGAAAAATCGGACTAGCTCATGGGTATTTTTTCCATTAATTTTATTCTGAGGTGTTCTGCATGAAGTGTGTGATTGTGACGACGAGTCAGTTCTTGTTAGTCTCCAATGAATGGTCTCTCACGCTGTTCTCTTTCCAAGAATGCTATAGGGTGTAGGTTATTTGTGATATGATGTTAGTTAGGACTCTATTCAAGCATGGCAGGAAAAAGTGTCAGGGAATATTAACTGATTTTATTGCCACTATTTGACAATTGTACTGTAAATGTGAAGTAAAATGTATGCAAAAAAATAAAGAGCTGTATAGCTGTACTTCATGTTGTGCATTGGATGTACTACATAATTTAAATAAATAAATTAATCCTATTTTGCCTTCGAAAAAATGTTTGTCTTGTTTATATAAAAATATCTAATTCTCATTAAAACAAGATAAGTTTGACAATATATTTAATTAAGTTTATTTTTCTTAACCCACTAGCAATGTTTTTTAACATAAATATTACAAAGTAATTTGAGAAATAGCTTAAATCAAGAAAATAAATATATCTTTCCCCAAGGGTTAAAGATTATATCTTTCATATTCAAGATATAATCTCTGAAACTACCTCTTAATATCTTATGCAATATCATATGCACTTAACTTGACTTAACTTCATCTTGTTTGGGGATATGTAGATATTTTACTATAAATCCACAAATTCTGATTGAAATGATCATTATTTGCAATGTCCTAAAATTAGATTTAATATTAAATTCCATGGATTTGATCCTGTGTTAAATCTGATGAACAAATCGGAATTCATAAAGGCAGAAACTGAAATGAAAATGTTCTTATACTTTATGCACATCAACAAACATGATTTTTGCTCATGCACCAGTATGTCAGTATAATTAAGGAATGAGTGACCAGACTTGCATGCACAAAAATGATCAGATACAGAATGAATCTGAAATTGCTCATATTCTAATTATGTATGCATCATGTAAACACCTTATTTTGAATATCCATTGTAGTTACTTATCATATCTTACTATTATATTTGTAATAATTATTTACATCTGCACATATGTGAAGTGCACAGCACAATATAACAGGCAGCTGTGCTGTAAGATGTCAAGGACATGTTTTTGTAGTGAGGAAGAGCTTAAAAAACATAAATCAATATACAAATGATCGAAAGCAGTCTGAAATTCACAAAGGGGACCTTTGCAATTCACCTCTCACCTTCTTGTCTAAGGACATGAATATAAATGAAAGATTTGATTAAATTACTAAAAATGCGGTGTATTCAGTAGTTGTACTCCTGGGTGTATGGAAAACTTTTTCAGAGTAAAGGCCTTACTTAAATGGAAAATGGTGTCTGTGTGAACATGCATAAGACTGATTACAGAAACGTTATTTGAAAGATATTTTGAATATATATATTGACAGAACAATGCAGGTAAACTGTGTGGATATCCTGGTCATGCAGCATGAAACCTGGACTAATCAGTGCAAACCCTGGACCACCATTGAATGCATGCAGGTCTTTTGAGCAGGATTCCACTGACTAAAGACCCTTATTTTTGGAATAGCTATTCTGACTAGGCCAAAGCAACTGGATTCTAGCTGATTTTACTGGATCGCGGTTCCCCTATTACCCCTATTATGTCAGTGCAATAATCTTACGAAGGAAGATAAATTAGAAGCAGAACTTGTACCTGTTGAACTGACTGCAACACACTGAAAGGTGTGTATGTTTGATTTTAATAGCCTTCCTTCACATCTAATTACACACTCACTCACACATACAGACACAGACACCAGTAAACACACCCTCTAAAACCTCTAATACTGCATTAATTGGTCATTAGAATGACCACAAGCACTAAAACTGTGTTGATCATTAACTTGTCATGGTACAGAAGGACGTAGCCACAGTAACAGTGCCGTCTTGAGTCTGTATGTTATTCCTGTCAGATAAGACTGCGCTCACATACTTGGGTAACCAAAGTGTCTTTCTCTCTCTCTCTCTCTCTCTCTCTCATAGCCACTTTGATCAGAGCGGTCAGTGTCATAATGACAGTGTGAAATTCTAGCTGTCCTCCAGCATCTATAAAACATTAATATATATTAGTTATAATATCTATTCTTTTATATATATTAGATATAATATCTAATAGCAAGATTCAATTCAGATTATCTCTGCATTTCACCACCCCAAGAAACCTGACAATATAGCATTTATTCTATCCATGTATAAAGAGACACTCTTAAAAGGCTGTTAATCAAAATGGTTTGATTAACACTGACTCAGTGATTTGGATTTGTTTCATTCAGGCATAAAAATAGGGCGTACTTAATCCCTGATGTGATTGAGATCAAAGCAAAGGCATATTGTTTTTATATGACATAAATTCATTAACAAGGGTGAACGTTATTGAGCTTTAGTGGTTAGAGGCAGAGAGTGAGCGAGAGTAAAAGGTTGTAAAGAGACACAGATAATGAAAATCCCCTCAAAATGAACAACCCTTGAAATTGCATGAGAAATGTAACTGCCATTAAGAGCCAATCAGAGAAGGATCCCTTGAGTGAGCCGCCTACCAGTGAAATCACAGTAAAGGGATTTTATATGAAGTAAAATAACTTTGAAAGTACTCAAAAACTAGTTTGGACTCTAGACAACGTGATATTGTGTTTAGATATGTGCCTAAAGGGATAGTTCACCAAAAAAAAAAGATTTCTGTGATCATTTACTCACCCTCATGTCATTTTACTATATATATATATTCAGTATTTTTATATAATAGCATTAGACACTCTCTCAAGCTGCTTAGTTTTTTTTTACTCAGATGAACATTAAAAAAAGTCCTAGCCATCCTTGCACAAATGTCCCTGGCATTTAAGTCAATGTCAAGTTTTCTGTTCGTTATTGACTGTGTAGAGACACATTTGGTTAGTACTTTCAATATCTGAATGTACTGAGCATACAATCTTGTAAACAGACAAAGAACATTCAGTACAGTACATTCAAATATTACTTCTTTTTTTTTTACAGTAACTTGAAATTTAATTAAAAAAATTAAAAGAAAAAAATGAAACTCTTGCAATTTAATAGAGAAAGAAACAAACTCAAGGTCTTCTCAAACAATAAAATATCTGTTTAACAATGTTAGTTAAGGTTTTTTGTGCTAAACATAAAAATGGTAATGCAAAATTGAAATTATGACTAACCCGTACAATTAAATGGTCTGTTTCTTCTGCTATGCCTGTAAAACTTTTATGCAAATACCCTTGTCACATATGAAACAGTGCTTTGCTGCACTCACATATGGGCTGCGGATGCTGTCAGGTCCTATATAGTTGATATTAACCTGCATAATTCATCTGCATAACTTATCAGAAATAAATACTGACCTCTTTTAATGGCTTTTTGGATTGAGAAAGAAGATTCAGTTCTGAAAGTTTCATCATAAATTTAAAGTACTTTTAGTAGAACTATTAAAAAAAAACAAGGAAAATATTTTTTTTATGATATTATGGTGTCTAATATGATGAAGTAGATCTACACAAAGTCAGTTCCTTTATATTATTGTCAGGGTTTTAAATTCTGAAAGGTATGTCTGAACATGCAAATGTAATCAACATTAAAATATCCCGTCACTGTCAGATTCACACGAGACGGACAGTGACTAAATATCTAACCTTTATGTGTCAGCCAGTTGAATTAATCACCAGGTAACGCTTGTCATTGTGGGATAAGACACTGACTTTTACCTTGGGGGGACGAATAACAAATGCAGAATGGCATGAAGAGACACAGACATGCGGTGGGACCTTTCATGTGTTCGTCAGAGGAAATCAGCTCTCATGACATAATGAGAGGGGCACATTGGTCGAGCTCTTCAACACTTGCACTTATCATTCATGAAATGTGTGAGAAAGAGAAAGACCCATCACCCGAGCCCTTTACTTCCCAGGCATTTGATTTTGTAAAGATTCTTAATTAAAATGATTCAGTGGAGAGGCTGCACTGCAAGCTGCCATGACATGGATACAGGGACAATCATGGGTCAATTATATGCTTTGACGAGTGGCCGATCTCATGTCCTCTCTGTTAAATCTGCTCATCATGGACCAGCACAACTACATCCATGAGCATACCAAGGCTGTATATGATCAAACTTAACTCAAAATAACTGTTTTTTTATTTATGAATATATATGAAAACATTATGTTTTTATTTATTCTTGTGATGGCAAAGCTACATTTTTAGATGACATTCTGGGTGTGTAATGACATGTTAACTAAATTATTTGTTTTCTTTTATTCTTTTAAATACAAATGAATCCTCTTTGGGAGGCATCTGTAGCATGTTGTGTTTTTTACCACAGAAAATGATTTTGACTTGTCAGTTAAAGTGAAAATGAGCAAAAAATAAACTTACACTGAAAGTCTACCAGGTTTAAAAGCAAAATATAAATCTAGTTGTAAAACAATGAAGTTGTGTAAACTTAAAAAAATACTTTTCTGAGTGGAGGAAGCTCTAGTTTTGCATTACAAAGGTAATTCTGATGGGATTTGCTCCATTACAAAGTGCTTCATGAATAGCTCCTGTGTTCTTGTGTAACTGTTATGGGGCGAACGAGACGTGAGACATGCGGATCCATTTGCAAAGCTTTATTTTAAAGACGTGGTCAAAACAGGCGAGGGTCAGACAATGGTAAACAGGTTTATAGAGGGCAAGACTGAAGAGTAATCCATTAAACAGGCGTGGGTCGATCGAAGGCAAACGTAATCCAAATGGCAAGGCAAATGGGTAATCCACAGACAGACAATAATCCAAACGAGGTGCAAACATAGTCAGAAACACCAAAAAGACAAAGGATAAATCCAAGACAAGCAATAATCAGGTAACAGGCAATCACAAGACAAGACTGGACTAGACTAGGAACTATGAAGTAGAAACTTGGGCAAAAAACTGGCTCCGTAATGTAGCTATGACTGGGTGAGCAATAAACGATAAACAATACTCTGCCCTCAACAGTGGTTAAGGCCTCGTATTTAAAGTCGGCATGAAACAGGAGTAGCGATTGTCTTTTTTTCTCTACTGTGATGTCTATCCGAGTGAAATGGCATCTGAAATGAGAGGGCGGGACTTGATTTCGTCCTTCGGGAATTGATTGGATCATTGGAAGTTGGGGCATTGCTAACAAAATGTAGGCAGATCTGAATGCCAGTTTGCAGTTAGTTGTGGAGGCATTTCTCTCCACTGGTTTCACTGCCGACACCCTAGCATGAAGAAATGTTTTATCTATTGAGGAAGATGACGACGAGGATGATCAACAGCACAAAACATGCCTAACAGCGTGTGCACAGAGAGAGAGGCTGCCTGAATAACTGAGTGCGTCCTCCATCAGGTTAAGTCATATTCTTAAAAAAATAGTTTGCGATGTCCTAAGAGTAATGTTGTGGTAATATCCTAATATCCTTTCAATTTTTAAGGGTAGTGTACTCCCCCATGGCTTGTGTCAGCACTGGTCAATGCATTGATTTTCCCCCTGTTGTTTATCCCAGCGTTTACCTCTCACGTCACTAGCTCTGCCCTTGCGCCATAGCTCTTGACCGGAAGAGAAGATGAGTTGTAGGGGGAGTAGTTGAGGGGGAGGGGAGGTTAACATTTTTGATTAAAGATTACGAGGGCACATAAAGTTTAAATTATTTTAAATTAAATTATTTTAAAGTTATTGAAGTGCATGGATAAATTATTTATAATAAACACTACAGTATTCCATTAAAAAATAAGAATTTTCAATTTTGATTTCATGCCGACTTTAAAGGGTGTGTGATTGGTTGCAGGTGAGTGCGTAATCAGTGCAATGGAAGATGGGAAATGTAGTCCAGGGTGATGTGTGACAGTCTGTGTGGTGTGAGTGTCTATATATTTGGAAGGCGACCTCTGGTGGCGAGCAGACGGAAGATCATGGACAGGATTCATGACAGAGATGCATTGCCTTGTGCATATCATGCTTAAATTACCAGGTTTACAATTGCACAATATTATTTAACTTTGTACAGACACGTTACTAAGTGATTTTATCACACTAGTATCATGCAAGCATGCAATTTAATATTTTCATTGCGATGGGCTGTATTTAATTTAATAAAATTTTTTGGAACTATAGTACTGCCCCATAGACTTCTATTGTAAGTGCATACAAACATGCTTTTCTTGTTTGCTTTTACAAACTATGGGAACATTATGACAGCATGGCACAGATGCTGTTCATAAAACTTAAGTTGTATTTAAAAGAGATTACTCCCTAACTACAATGTTATCAGTGGCACCTTGTGGATGGTGAAGGCGGCATAGTAAAAGCAGCAGAAGTAAAAAAATTAATAAAAATAAAAAGACCAGGAAATATTCTAGTTTGGTTTTGGGCATACCTTGATATCCTGCCTTTTAGTCTAGTAACATTAACATCAGATTGTAAAACATCTTTTTCCATGAATTTCTATTTTTAGACATAGGTTTGTTAAGAAATGTGGTTCAGAATGAGATGGTGTGCATATGCAAGTATGAGGGGTTGAGAGTCAAAGAGTGCCAATCGATGTAGTTGGGCAATTCAGTTACACAAAGCCAGCGATTATAAAGAAAGATGAGAGAAGTAAGTGAAAGCAAGACACAGAGAGAAAGAGACATCAAGGAAATCAGCTAAGAGGATATGTGCTGTCTGCATTTACAGACATCTACTCAAATGGCTGGTAGAGAAAGGAACAAAATCAGGAAAATAAAATAAAGTGAAGTAAAATAAATAAAATCACACAAGCAAATAAAACAGGTATCTGAAAGTGAAGTGAAGTACAGATTTCTGAAAAGAAATAAATGATAAACATTAGTGCCTTTCCAAACTCAACAAAACAGCTCACAAAGAGCCAGTGTATGGAAACCAAAGAGTGGTGCCCTTTTCCTCTATTGTAGGACTGTTCCTGGCTGCTTGCTGGTTCATGCCACTTTGTTTGCCCTCACTTCAGCTGCCAGGAACAGGTGACAGGTGGAATGTAATTTAAAACCTTGTGGAGTGAGCTGGCAGACTAATATCATTCTCTAAATCCCCAGACGCAGCGTGAGGTATAATATTGGTCTGGTAATTGGGTTGAGGGAAGGTAAGCTTCTGTGTTTTATCGAGTTAAACATAAACATGTTGTGTGTGTAATTTAATTGATTGGAAAGGAGTGGCAAGGTTTTGTGCTGAACTTTCAAGTAACAAAGCACCACAGGGGAATTTGGGGTATTGGGGTGACACATTGTTACTTTGTAGTGGGTCCATGTAATGAAAAACGTAAATACAGAGATGTCTCTGCCATATTTTATGAGCTTGTTAATGTCATTGCTTTGATTTGTTTATTTATATATCTGGTGCGTTTGGTCAACAGAGAACCTCTTCGTCACTGGGATTTCAGTGTGTCAGACATTCTGCCCTATTAGCTGAGCATGAAGCTAGTCTAATACTCAAATGTTCTCAATTCTGATGAAAATAACAAATATAGAAATCTCCAGGGAATCAGTGGCCTGTCACTCTCGGAATTCCCAAAAGAAAAGTGCCAATCAACAAATAATCCATGGAACGTTGCACCATCCTGATTAAATGGAACCCAACAGGAAGAGTAATGAACAACCACACAGCTCCGCCATTCAATTAGTAGCTTTGACCTGTGCTGTATTTTATTTTTCCTCTGTCACAGATGCATCATCTCTTGTTAGAGCAGTCAAACTCATGATTTGTCATTCTCCATACTGTAAATTCCTCTCAATCTACATGTTTCTTGGAGACTCTCTCATTTCGGCAAATAGTTGTCGGCTAATTGGCTAAGAGGATGTGGAGGCCTGTCTGGACCATGTTGAAAGCATGAGGATGAATATTTATGAGGAGGAGAGTGTACAGTGGTAGTACTAACTGCTGAGGTACAGAAAATCAATAGTGCAATGAGTTCAGTGACAGAACATCTGACACAGGTGATTAAGGAGAACAGGGAACAGAGGACACAAGGACATTCGGAGCAGACAGTGGCAAGAAAACAGGACAGGATGTTAAGCAATAAAACAGAATGAACAATGTAAAGGTAACACAAAGAGATTATTTTCACCTCAGTTGTTCCTGCTAGAAAGCAATAAGATTAAATGGAGACTTTTATGTAATTCTCCTGAGAACAGCCCCAGTATTTTCTAATTTGATTTCTTCAGACTTTCAGAAGAGATCTTAACAATGCTTAATTCACATTGTGCTTAGATTTGTTGAGATACTTAAAGAGCAGGTTTTTCATCATATTCTTCCCATATCAAATTATTTAAGCTATCCAAATCAATTTTTAGAGATCAATATATCCGTATCATATCAGTTACGATCAGGGGTGCAACTGCACATTTGCCGAGGGGCAGGGTGCGAACTACGGGGGAGCTAGGGGGAGCTCGGCTCCCCTTAATAAGACATGGGCTCCCCTGAAAACGTGATTTGTGAAATTTTGGGGGGTCTCAAAAAATATTGACAATGTGTTATTTTGACGTACAATTTCAGTTTTGTGTAATGTGATCATCGTGGATTATTATGTGTAAAATTGCAAAAATATCATTCATTCATGCATGACGGCGATTTAAACTTAATTCACTTCAATAAAGGTAACTATACATGCTATTCTTGTCATGAGCATCAAGGTGTGGGGGCGCTGCGGTGCAAATTCCACTCATGTTTAGTACATGTTAACTCAAAGATTCATAGAAAAAATATAAATGTTGGACTCTGTGGTCGATTCTGTGTTAAAGGTAAGGCATGTTATTCGCAATTCTGTGGCTGGGTTGTTATAGGTCTGCGTGACTCTCGATGTCTTAGGCCTAATTGAACGGAGGAATTATGGTATTCTTCTGTAGCCTGACAATGAGTAACTTTAACCGTTGTTAATGTGAACTCAAAGACAGCCTGATCCCCCCCCCCATGTACTATTGCTCACTTTTTAGTTAGGTACTCCAGACAGTAGAACATTTAGACAGTATATTTTTTTATTAATTTTTATTTTCAAACACATGTACTATTGCTAATTTTTTAGTTAGGTAATATATATATATATATATATATATATATATATATATATATATATATATATAATTTGCCTCAAAATATATAATAAAAAAATATTTTATATAATAACATTTATTTTAAAGAACATCTGCATTTTTTTATGTTTACTTAAAGAGATAATTCATGGAAAAATGAATGTCATGATTCCCACTATGACCACTAAATGAAAGCAGAGGATCATTTATTGTCTCCTTTACCATTTCCACTCTGCAATATAGTTCTTTTCACATGTTTTGCTAATGGATTTATATTTAGACATTATAAAATCACTATTATAACATTTAAAAATCTATTTTTTGTCAAAGTTCAGCATTGTTTTGTATTGAAGTATGAAGTAGCAAGAGTTTTCAACTCATTGAATCTACTTAATCACACAGATGGCCTTCACTGAATTTTATATAATCAATGAACTCTGAAAATGTTATCAGTCAATGTTTAACATTCTATTAGTTGTCAAAATTAATTCATTGCAGCACTTTTGTCATACCTAAATCGAGCTCTGCACAAAGGAATATAATGTAAGAATGTAAAATAAGTTTTTTTTCATGCATTTAAATATGGTTTCATTTTCTTTTCATTTTCATACTTCAAAAATTAACGAACAATTTGCGCATATTTTCTAGTACATTTAACTGCACTGTGCTCACATTTGGCCTACTTGTGCATTCAATTATAAATTTAAAAAAATGACAGCCTATCATCTTGCGCCCTATTGTTTTCTCGAATTGCAGAATATTTCAGTAGGCATTTGAGAGACGTTCTTAAATGTAATGCACATACATGCATGCACAGTTTTGCAGCTTTAATCGCCATTTTGGTAATTTCGTGACTTAACTGACGATGTTTGCTTGCATTTTTTTAATGAAGTGAGCGTGCGCCTCATTTTCGCGTACAGTTGAAGAGCGTGCGCCATGAGCACAGTAAAACGGCTGACAGGACAGGAAAGTTTGTTTTACTGACATATAACAATATCTCATCAGACCGCATTTCCCTGTTGTTCTACTGAAGCTCATTTGGCACCTGTACCTTTTCCGCACTTGTTTGACTTGCGCCTGGTGCAGAGGGCAAGCTGAGGTGCGCGTCTGAAAAGTCTCCCGTTTGTTGTGGTCGCAAAGAGATACGGCCGTTCCGCGTCTTAATAATCGTTTAATTAACACATTTTTGAACTCATTAAAATGCTAAAAACCGTTGAATAAAAATGTTGCATTCATTATTTTTAATAACTAAGCTTTTGATTATTTATAACGTTTTATTAAAGAAGATTTTCACAGAATGATTTTGGTGTGGCCCCCCTATGTGTGGCGCCCCTATGCACTGCATATATTGCATACCCCGTTTTTGACCCCCAATATTGAAGATTTTTTTTATATAAAGGTATCAATCA
This sequence comes from Sinocyclocheilus grahami, assembly GCF_001515645.1. Lineage (NCBI taxonomy): Eukaryota > Metazoa > Chordata > Actinopteri > Cypriniformes > Cyprinidae > Sinocyclocheilus > Sinocyclocheilus grahami. Next base: position 272,672 of record NW_015505425.1, on the reverse strand, counting down.
ATACGGGATACATATCTGATAGATTTGTAGGAGTGCCTGCTCATTTCTCCTATTTTTACATTTACAAATTCATTTTCTGTCATGTCACGCTTAATCTTTATTGTTTTATTTAAGACAAAATATTATAGAATGTTAGTATTGACCAAAATTGTAATATTGTTATATTTCTAATATTATGCAAATTGTGATTACAGTTAACATCCTACAAAAAACGTACTGTACTCTAAACTTTATTTTTTTTTAAAAAGTAACTAAACTAAAGCGATTATTATTATTGTTATTGATTTTGTTGTTGTATCAGCCATGTTTTAGTTTTCAGTCATAACATGAAAATAATTATTGGTTTATTGCATGGACTAGAGCTGTAATATCAGTGCATCCTTCATAACTTTATACATTCTTTCTTTCAAAAATTGTATCATTGCATCTGAATTGTATCCATTTATATTTCTCCTACAGTATATGAAACATAACTAAGAACTCTAATGCTACATTCTAACCAGGTACATAGTTTCCAGCAATAAGCAATATGACTGTCCTAAACAGAACACAAAACTGTTGTGTAATGTGACAATTACAGCCAATCAGAATATATTTGATTGTACCTTAACATATATCTTTTGAAGTTGGATAGGAAAAAAACTAATTGAAGTTAGCTTTTAACATTTGTTGCTTTATCACCTTGAACTTGCTTGGGTCACGTTGTAAACATCTGAGTTATGATACAGCAACCTCTGAGCAACAACATTTACCTCTATGTTTCAGCTCTCATCAGGAAGACATATACTGTGTACAAGGAGATAAAGAAAGTTCAAATCATTTGTCTGTGCTCTATGATAATTTTGTGAGAGCATTAAGTGAGGGACGGGTTGAGGGTCCACCACAGGCGCCTCATCAGACAGAGCGAGAATAAGTGTGCACAGCTGATAAAGAGCCATTTCATTTGAGCCTTGTGTGGCGGAGCACGCTCCCAAATTGCTCTGCCTCCTCTACAAAGATATGAGTCATTGAGAGAAAGAGAGCAGAGAAACTAGCGGAGGGAAAAGAGCAGCAGATTACTGTGCATCAAATAAACAAGGCTGATACAGCCGAACGGAGACGGGATCAGAATAAATGGAGATGCAAAGTGATACAGTCCAGTAAATATATGCGTATTAGTGAGTCAAAGTACCGAAAGAGGGAGAAAAGAATGCAATGAGCAGAAAATGAATGAACTCACATCTTCAGACCAGTACAAAGAGTGAGCAGGTGCAAAACAGGAAATGAGGAATGACAGAGAGCCATGATGAAGGAGTCCTGGGCCATTTGTTTCATTGTGAGGTAAAACAGGCACTGATGGAGGGATGGAGTCTCTCATTCCATTCCAGCTTCATCATCATTAGCTACTGCCCTTGCAGGTGAAACAAGCATATTTTCAACTCTCCACTGGCGCATGTCCATTTATCAAAGATGGCAATGGAAAGTTTCAGGATATCTCGCCATGCCTGTATACACAATTACGAGCAAGCACAAAGACAATGTCACCGTTCACAAATAGTGGATCCCCAGTCATTTTTCCCACTGTTTTCCTCTAAATCAGGACCGAACACTGAATGCAATGTTGTGCTGCGTCTTAACTAAGCACAATCTGACAAGGCTCACAAGAATGTTATGGAAGATATTGGGGAGTTTTTCAAGCAAAAAAGCTGAAACACATGACACTAATGCAGCCAATTGGATTTGGAACTTATTAGGTATTGGATCAATGAGATTTCACTGGTTTCATCTGGTTAGAGGAAAAACTTTGAGGCCTGGTTTCACAGACAGGGCTTAGAGCAATGTTACTGGTGTGCGTCTTGAGACAAATCAATGGCACTGATATATTTTAAGGTATGTCAGTGCAAGTTTCTTTCGGTTAAAAAAGGCCAGACATGCATTTTAGTCTGTGACTAGGCTTAAGCCTTGTCTGTGGAACCAGGAGTTAGTGATTGTTGTATTTATTAATTAATTTGTACTTCTTCATTCTGTAACTATTTTTAACATCAGTGAGTTTTTAGCTCCTCATGTCACTGCAGCATAAATAGGGGTTAGAACACTGCAAGATTAAGCGGTTGATTAATTGTCTCCTGGCAACCATTAGGGACAATAAAGCAAGATCACCAAGCCCCAGTGAGAGCTGATTGTAATGACTAGTTGTGTAGTGTTTAGGGAGGCCTAGCTTTGCTTTTGTTTAAGCGAGCTAAACTCTATTAGCCTATGTCAGGGGTAGGCAAGTTCGGTTCTAGAGAGCCGCAGTCCTGCAGAGTTCAGCTCCAACCCTAATCAAACACACCTGAACAAGCTAATCAATGTCTTCAGGATTACTAAGGCTATAGGCAGGTGAGTTTTGTTTTCAAGGTTGGAGCTGAACTCTGCAGGACTGCGGCTCTCTAGGACCGAACTTGCCTACCACTGGCCTATGTCAACTCTTTGTCACACTAGTTATGTGTGGCAAATGGTTTTCATCATTTCCAGGATTGGGTCATTTTTAAGATATGGTGACAACCATGACCTCAGTGAAAACAAAAACAACATAAAATATAAAATAATATAATCAAATCTCCACAGAAAGGCATCATTCTGTAATATGACCATTTTTTAAACTATATGAATTATTAGTTTTACTCCATATTAATTTTGCATTTATTTATTTGAGTATGTATGTGTGTATGTATTTTCCATCTGAAAAATCTCATCACATTCATTAGGCACATCACTTCTTATTCATTCATTCATTTTATTTACTTATTTACTAATTTTGTTCCCCCAGTTTAATCATTAGTGCATTAGCTAAAAATAAAATATAATAATAGTAAAATAAAAATATTCAAGAATTCCCATAGAAAGACATCATTCTGTAATCTAACCTATTTTTAAAATATAAGAAGTTTACTCTATATTGTTTTAATTTTTTTATTATAATTGTTTTTGTAATTTGCCATGTATCTGAAAATTGTCTCATCCCATTCATGTGGTGTAAAAAAAATTTTTTTTTTTATTAACTTACTTATTTTGTTTTCCCAGGTTAATCATTAGTACATTAGCTACAAAAGTGTACAAAAAAGAAAAAGAAAATAAGGTATTAATAACATGTATATTTAAATCTGAAAAGAATGTTTGTCCCTTGATTTCTTGCAATAGGCATTATCAAAGCTAAAAACTAGTTTTCTGATAATACAGTTCTTCCAAAATAGGAAGAGGAAAAGGTTTTTCAGATACACACACATGCTGATTTCCCACCTTATGAAATGAAATGACATAACATAACAACATAACAATGTAACATAACATAACATAACATGACATATAATACGACACAACACAGAAAAACAAAACAAAATAAAATAACCATCAGCTTTTATGGCACAAAACTGATGTGAACCCAAAACCAGATATTGTAATTCCTCTAAGCACAGTATTTTCTGTGGACACTCAGCTATGCCCCAGAGTGTCCACTACTGTAGGCTAGCTTGCAGAGATGACAATGATTGAACCAAGAATTTCTCAGGGGGATGACAGTCACCAAAGACAGAAGTAACAGCTTTAGACCTCAAAGCAGCATCCCCCTGTCCTGAGCCAGTTAATCCCCTCTGTTCAGCCTTCTGGGAGAACAAAAGGAAGTGATTTCCAGCCTCCGGATCAAGCACTGGCATCCAATATGAGTCATACACGACTGAACATTAAGACATCTCGAGACCACCTGCTGCTTACCCTTCCATCTTCTCACCTTTGGACTTACATAACCTGATAATGAGCTGAATTGGGTCAGTGTTTACTGTCATATACATGAACGCCCTCCAGACATGCTAACATGTGTGCTCTAGTGTAGCATCACGTGAGGAGGAGGAGGAGCAACTTGTGACCATAGCAACAGAATAAATGAACAGTGCTGCCTCCGGAAAATCTTCTGTTGTCCTTCATTTGTTACATTGATGTGGTCAACATCCTGTGGGAGAAACTGGCTGTTCAGGAACAATGGAAATTTTCAGTCAATCTTAAAGGGATAGTTCACTAAAAAATAATAATAAGAAGAAGAAGAAGAAGGATCAACATGGGTAAATGATAACAGAATTTTTCGTTTTGGGTGAACTATCCCTTTAAGAACAGACCCAGCTGGTTACCAACATAAGGTTGGGAATGAGTATGTGTCTAGATAATGGTGTTTTGGCTGTACTAGACTTTCATCATGTCTTGAACCAGAGATTAAAGAGGCACTCTCTCATTACCCGCCCTCAGGGACTGAGGACTGGAAAAATACTATTTCTGTCAGGACCACTATCGTCAAAGATGATTGACAATTATCATACAGTTTGGATTGGCGGTATGGTTCTGTTCTAGGCAAGAACTCCCTGCGCATCCATGCAGCCTAGCATGGATGAGAGCAGGGAGAGCAGCGATAAACCCAGGGTAAATGGAACAGAACCAACATAAATGTATTGCAGATATCGTTAAAGTTCAATAATGTTATGTACACATTTTAGAATTAGTCTGATTCAAAGAAGAATCAGAAGGCTGAATCCTGACTGACAGAGGAGGAGTTGGGGATGGAGGAGGGTAATTAGCTATTGAGCAATGCGAAAACTGCTGATAATACTGAGGGACCTTATATATGAATGCTTAGATAGGTGTCGTATTCCCATAGGTTGATGGGGATCAGCTGAGAGTCAGCTGATGCGAGCTTGACTAACGTGACCTGCCAGAACTAACGCTATGCTTGACAGTAATTTCTGAAGACTACAGTGAAGACTGCAAGCATCAGCTACTTCTTCTGTTGAGAGATCATCATATTAGATTTCATGAAAAAAATTATTTAGCAAAAGGCATGTTCTACTGAGTATCAACACAGACTGTAAACCATCTTTTGACAAGGTCACCATCAGAATCAATGTCTCCTTGTCACACAGCCATTTTGCTGTGGATGAGACAGTGCCATTTTGAAGCTGTCATGGGTATCTAGAAGGACAAGGAGGTTAAGCCATCAGTTAGTGTTAGTGCTATTCATCGGCCTCTTTTATCGCACAGCCTGTAAGATGACCCAGACTCTAGCACTTGAGAAAGGACTGTCATGCACAGGTCATGGCAATGTGAGGCTTTTGAAGATGAATGGGGATGTCAGCTGTCAAATGACCAGAGAAACTTCTCTGTGGGTTTTCTATAAACCCTATATGCGATCATCTGGAGAAGAAAAGAGCGGGCACACGTTCATAAAGATTCAGCATGAGTGAACTGCATGTTTCAAACTGATCTGAGATCACGTTTTGTAGCTTCTAGTCCATGCTATTGTACTAATACTTTACTTTACTTTACTTTTAGTCATTTAGCAGACGCTTTTATCCAAAGCGACTTACAAATAAGAAAAAGTAATTAAAACTAAAAGCTAAAACTCTATAAATACTATCTATATATGTATATATATATACACATTTAAGAAAATAATAGAAATTAAATAAAAATGACAAATGCATACAACAACATTTCAAAACTAAACATTTAAATGAAAACAAAAAAATAAAGCTAAAAACAATTCAAAATATTAAAAGAACAAAAGGTATGAGTATAATAATGATTCTAACATAACACTAAGCCAAACACAAAAAAAAACTACATGTGTATGTACAGCCACACACATACACATATACATGTACATATATATAAATACATTCAATATATATATGATTTCATTTCCATTTTGTATGGTGAAGTACTGAAATAACTCAAATTAAATAAAACTAAAACTTAATAAAAAACCTATATAGACATAATAAAAAACTAATAAAATGACAACATTACTACAACTGTAACTAAAACTAAAATAGATAACTAATACAAATCAAAGTACATTAGTTTATCAGTAATCCTAAACAAATAACACTGAGCCAAACACACATGCTAAAATAACAACAACTTACTGACACATAGTAAGAAATGGTTATAAAAAACTGAAACAGAAGTGAAACTAGTAGTTTAATAATAAATGCTAACAAGGTTTAACTAATAAACTGATAAATGCTGACAAGATTAAACTTTAGCAGAGATACACACACACACAAACATGTGGAGTCTTTTTCTTTGGAAAATGGGCCAAAATATTGAATGCATTAAATTGATTAGAAGGGACAGTAAAGACTTATAATGTTACATGATTTCTGTTTCAAATAAATGCCGTTATTTTGAACTTTCTATTCGTCAAAGATTTCTGGAAAAATAAGAGTACCATGGCTTCTACAAAGATATTAAGCAGCACAACTGTTTTCAACATTGATAATAATAAGAAATGTTTCTTGAGCACCAAATCAGCATATTAGAATGATTTCTGAAGGATCATGTGACGCTGAAGACTGGAGTAATGGCTGCTGAAAATTCAGCTTTGCCATCAAACAATTACATTATAAAACATATTCAAATAGAAAAGCGTTATTTTAAATAAATATATATTTTACAATATTACTGCTTTTTTATCAAATAAATACAACCTAGGTGAACATAACTTTTAAACTGTAGTATATGGAAACACAGAAGATCTTTTCTAGTGAGTTTTATATTGTTATTGCGTATCATTTTGCAGAGAATAAACCTGACCTGCTTTCACAAAAAAACAGACCCTCTCAGCTTCACATTACACTGCCTCTTTTTCTTTTTCATCTTCTTCTACTTAAATCAGGACTAAATGTTTTTTTTGGAGGCATCCAACTCCATCAAAGCATGAAACCAGCTTTCCTTAACCCAAAAAAACTTCAGTCAAATTGCTCTGAGCAAATCTGTGCCAAGTAGATGGTAAATAAACAGGAAAATCTGAACTTCAAAAAATGTATATGCCTGTCCTCCTCAATAGCACATTCCTAGTTTTCTTTAATGGTGCAAATGGGGTCATAGGTAAATAATCCAGTCCAAGCGATTCAAATAAAGTGTCATTACTGCTGTATATTTACATCATTTGGTTCGACCATTTCCAAACTGAACGCATCTAAATGTTTGTTAAGGTTGAGTCAAAAGGCAGCAAAGAAGCACCCTGTTTTCACACATAATGTTCTCATGGCAAGATTCACATGACTCAAGGCAGAAATCACCCAATAGTTGCATCTCCCAAAAAGCATTCTATAAACTGTGGGAGGACATTATATAAAACTCAAATGACAGTTAAACACAGAGGGAGGGAAATGCAGGAAAGCACGAGAGAGGGAGAGAGATGACAGCGAGGTTGCCCCCACCTTTCCCCCGTTTTGTTTTTAAATGTTTACACCATTTTGTCTGGTATTTTGGGCTTCTGCGCACAGAAGGGATGGCAGAGCGGCACTCGCTTCAAAGATGAGTGTGAGCAGCAGGGACCATGGGCGCTTCTTTACAGCTCAGCAGGCTGTCTTTATCAGAATGTACTCTGCAGCTGTGAACCCTGGCAACATGAAGAGCAGAGAAAATGAGGGAGGGAAAGGAAGGCGTGAGATATGTAAAGAAAGACTAACCATGTGAGAGTGAGGAGGGACAGGACAGAGAGGGAAGAGAGAGCGAACGGAACGGTGCTTGAATATCAGATCAAAGGAAAATACGTCTTTGCAAAACTGAAAGATAAAGTGCCATGTGGAGCTCAGCTTGCTTGATTTTTAACACTCACCCCATTTTTTTTTTCATACAAAGCAGTCTGAAAACGAGACCTTAGGAAATCCAATGGTATCAGATATATGGGTGTTTCTTCAACAACAGGCATTTTTATGCGTTTATGAGCTTCTTTTAAAACTTATTACCATACCTTCATCATTTATTTTTGCTATTTACAGTATCAAAATCATTTTGTGTGTGCATTTGATTGTTTTACAAACTATGAAAATCCTACATACTGATTTAATACTGATCCATACAAACAGTGAAATAAATCATTTTTATATTTATTTAATTATTTAAAAGATTATAACTGGTGTAGCAATCAAAACATTTTAAAACTAGAGACAGAAGGCCTCAGCTCAAGACTATTATAGCATTTATTAATATTTTGATTGAGCTTTTAAGTTTTGTTATGTGCTTTTCTCATTTAGTTTTTTTTTTCTATTAGCCTTAGTTTATTTTATTTCAGTTTTAGTCATTGTAGTATTTAAACTTATTTCAGTTAAGTTTTAAGTTGATTTTTTTCATCTAATATTTTTATTCCAGCTTTATTATATTATATATTCCAGCTATATTTGTATCCCAGCGTTTCAATTATGGGAAATTACTTTAGATAGTTTTAGTTTTAGTTAACAATAACAACACTGCTTTCAATCAAGCTCTAATTTTGTCCAATTGTATTGAAAATATAATTTAATTGAAATAATTTAATTTATTATTTAAGGGAAATTATCCTTAGTAAGACTAAAGAGTAAGATATTTTACTTCAATAATGTTCCAATGTACATAATTTCCGCATCTGCCAAATTCTACTACAGACAATACAAAAATTGAGATGTGGTGTAAATGTTTCATGTGATGAAAATTGTCATATCCCATGATGCATGTATATACCGTTGGACCCCAAACTAATGTGAGTGTGAAAAGTGTTTTTTAAGAGTTTATTTTATAAAATAATTCTACAGTGCCAAAGCAGCCATAGTTGAAGAAACACCCATATAACAGTATTGAATGATTCCAAGGCACTTTAAAGAACACAATGGTACCATGTTCAAACCAATACGGTCATACCATGTTTCCTTTTTTTTTTGTTTTGTTAGTGAACTCCAACATGGGTTCAGTGATGACTCAGGCCACCGTTGCTTTGTCATAATTGGCTTAAGAGGGTTATCATCTTTCTCCAGACTAGCCATTCTCCTGCTAGCATTAAACACTGGCTCAAGAGCAGGCGACCGTAATGGAGCACTTTTGTATCTGCCGGTCCGGGGGCCACTGAACGGAGCACCTCCATTACAAGCCGCATTAACGGGTGCAGGATTGAGCGTTGCCGCAGGAATCAATCTTTTCAATCACATTGCGTTCACCAGATTCGGGTGGTGTGTCTAAGACCCAACCATTTGGCCCTAGGGGCCTGCTCTCGGTCTCGCATTAGCCCTTCATTGGCGATGACGTGACCGGCCGCTCCCCTGGCGGGACGTGGGAGACATACGAGTGACATGGAAAAACACAAGCCAGATCCCTCCAGGAGATTTGCTAATATCTGACAGTGCTGCCAGGTGCATGGATGCTAAAAAAGCACAGGGCTGCATGCACTGATCGTTACAGACCATTAAGTGCTTTAAGTAGATGGATGATTAGGCATCAATAGGAAAACTTGCACTGATTAAACAGGATTTAGGGTATTGGGTGATATGAGACACAATAGGGAAAGAATAATGCATCTGGACCCATTAACAAAAGGCTGTTGTAATGAGAGGACTAATTGTGTTGTTATGTTGTACATGCTTCTCCAATTACTTGTCTTTTAAGTGGTTTACTCTGGTGCGCATAATCAGCGCATTGCTGACTGATCAGAAAAGTGATCTCAGTAATTTTCCAGTTCGTGGGCTGCCCTGATCCTAACCACTCAATAGTTCGATTTCTAGACTTTGGGGTAATGAATGAGATTGATGTGCTATTGGATTTCTAATCCAAGGATTATTGTAGCCATTCTTTCAATGAAACGGTCAATACAATTTGTGAATCAATCGAAATCTAATTGATTCACTTGAATGGATTGAAGCAATTTTATCTTAAGGGGATAGTTCACCCAAAAATGAAAACATTCTGTCAAATAGACCCTTTTCACAATGACGTCAGCTAACTTCGGCTTTTCCGCAAAGCAGTGAATCTGTACTTCCGTTATTCCTTTACACCAGAGACTTCTCAGGAAAATGCGGGAAACACTTGAAATATAAAGGCGTACATTATGAGTTAACACTAATAAAATGAATGTACTTATAGTCTGGTTCTTTTGCGAACGATATTCTACATCTGCTTTAGATGGTTTGGAGGCTAGTGTTTGCAGCAACTGTAGCAGTGTTATAGACTTACTTTCAGATTTGTATGATAACACATATCCACACGAAATATATCCTTAAAACCATTTCACTTGTTTATGTCATTCCCTGGATAATTTATTTGATTTATTTCAGTTGTTGCTGTGATGATTGTAATAGTGAGCACACTGTGTAAATTCTCTGTGTATATTTACAAGCAAGTGTAGTTGTTCTGCAATAAAAAAAAGACAAACAAATGTGATTTTTTTTTTACTATGGGACAAATGACATGGACACAAGTCATATTTTTTATATTAAATATTCTGATATTAAGGCAAGTTTCATAAGTTTACATAAATGCAAGTGATCTGAAAAGAGACCCAATATTATCCAGTTTAAAAATAAAATGGCTTTATATTGGCCGTCAAGCCGTAGTGCTACAGAACTATGGACCTCTACAATTACTTTAATTCCTCTGTTAATTTGACTTTACATGTATACCCTCTTTTTCTTTGTGAATTATTATTGATTGATATGATGGATCATATTTTACGTTTGTTATAGGCTATATGCAATGTGATCTGAAAAAAACAGCTGACATGCGTTTTATAGACTATTTATTTACACAAATGCTCACAAATCTGTTTTTAACAGTAAAAGCTTTTTATGTAAACTTAATATATTTATTATTTATTTATGAATTATATTGTGTCATGTTTACCAAAATAAAGCAGAAAAATATAGACCCCATTTTATTGATATTTAAATAGTACAAGCTTGTTTTGTTGAACTTTATCCTTGTACATACAGGCGCTGTATTGAGCAGTACATAAATTACTGAATGAAAAGGCTTTCTGTTATCACATGTAAATATCTTAAATGTTTGTTTATTTGACAAATATATCTAACCAACTCAGGGCTGTCCTTAGGGGGGTGCAACTGGTGCGGCCACACAGGGCCCCGTGGTGAACGGACCGAGGGGGACTAATTGCGTTACGTTGCGCTTTTTTGGCTAAAGGTTGCAGGCTTGCCTTCTAGTGGCTTTGTCCCTACCTCGCACCAGGCCCCGCATCAGCTAAGGATGGCCCTAACTGCAATAAAGACAGCAAACACTTCATGAGAGTCGAGGGAATCAGAAAGTATGACTGCTCCATTTTCAACTCCTCCCTTGACTTCAATTGGCAAATCTCGCTGATCGGTATTGTAAGAATACCCTGCTTCGAGTCAGAACGGAAGTTGCGTGACGTCATGTGAAAACGGACTCTCTTGCTTTTGTGGAACACACACGAAAAAAAAAAAAGTTGTGCAAGTTTAAATACTCAGTACATATCAAACAATCTATAATAACAGACAAAGCGATAATGACCAACAGTTACTCAAACTTGTGTGTTGCGACATTACTGTTGGATCCAATTAAGTCGGCACAGCATCATCTTTTAGTTTAAATTTTTTGAAAATCCTGTGTTGAATTGTGTTTTGTTTGTAAATGAATCCGCGGTATAATGAAGTGAACAAAGAACCAAGTTCTTACTGACGTGGTCTGGATCTTCATTAAAAATAAAGCTCATCCACTCTTTCCTAATGTTGGGATCAGAAGGAAGGCAATGCAAAGACTGTGTTTTTTCACAACTTGGCACTGTACAGCATCTTATTGTCTTCGGAGCATCTTTATCGTTTGATTTCTGTCTAGACCTGCGTTTGCCTCTCTCGTTATTTACACTACATGCATGTATCGGTGGGCGGGGCTAAACAGCCAGTGATGTAGAAGCAGGTGTTGATCTTCTTCTGCAGAGGCAGGGTTTAGCCACACTATTACATCATAAAGTGGCACATTCCACAAGCTGTCCTTTTGGCAGATTGGCTTCAATATAAGCTGTTTTTAGACTAATGAGAAAGTTTTGAGCTCTGAAACCTATAGGATGTTTTTATAGTTCAATGACCTCTTACAGTATATGTCAAAAGATCAAGGGAATTTTGATTTCTCAGTTCATGACCCCTTTAAGAGCACAGAGGACATAGGACAAAAATAAATATTTTTTTAATTAAAAAAATTACAGTAAAATAAAATACTTTAAAAATTACAAGTAGTAAAAATAACAAAGTTATGACTTTTTATATGAAAATTATCAACACAAAACACACAAAAAATTCTAAATGACACTAATTTCCAATTTGTTGCTTTTTCAATTTGTGTCTCTTCAAAGCAATAGCTTGAAATAAATTATTTACAAGAATTAGATCATGTGAATTCTATGTAAAACAATTGGACATTCATTCTTTATGGTATAATTTGTTGAGTCGGCATGGATCAGATCCTTGTATTTTTTACATACTCTGTTTCTTCCCATTTGTTTTTACACCACTTCAAATTTGTTCCTCCATCTCCACCACTCTCTGCGGTACAGGGGGAGACTGCTGCTGTGAAGCAGGGTCCCAGGAGGGGTACTGCAACCATTAGGAGAGAGCTTGTAACATTCCCATCACAGGAGGCCAGTGAGAGACACCTGCCCTAGCCTCCAGAGCTCTGCACAGCCCTGAGGAGTTCTGCGGTCTCCATGGTGAATGACACAGTGGAACTACATGTGAACTATACACTCAGGGATAGACAGATAGAGGGTTACTAACAGTTCAATGAAAGTATATGAACTGCCAGCATTATTGTAATAAATCTAAACACAAATGGGAGACGTTTCCTTTATGTTTATATATGTCACTCTTCAAATGCGAAGTGCAGGCGCAGTGAAGTACTAATGTCAGTGTGACCTATGCGTTCTGACAGGTGGTTGGTGCATGCACACTCTTATATCATATACGCGTTATATCATAGACAGCAGAAAGGAGAGATTATGATGTTTGGTTGTAGTGTACGTGAGTGTGATGGCACCTCGGAAAAAAATGCTAGAATGCAGTTCTCAGTTATGTTTCAATTTGTCAGAGATGTTTCTTGATGTGGAGAAATTAAATAGACACGAATAAGCAAACTGTTGATATAAAAATAGACAACAATAAAATGAATATGTATAGTATGCCTCTGATTTAGTCTGGAAAAAATAATGAGAAATATTTCAAGATTCTTGTCAAATCAGAACACAATCTGAGATATTGTTCAAATCTGAATCTCTAGAGAAGACATGGAAGATTACTGGGCTGTTTATCTCAGAAAAAATGGCTGAAAAATAATCTTTGCCATAACAGAAAACAGTTATTATAATACTAATTAGTTATTGTAATTCACATGATTACTGTATTTTTGATCAAATAAATGCAGCCTTGATAAACATATGAAACTTCTTGCAATTATTAAAATAATAATAATTATTATTATTATTATTATTGTTATTGGAACAACAAAGAAAAAGCATTCAACAAATCTCACCGACCCAAATTTTTTAAATGGTAGTGTTTTTATAAAATACAAAAATGCAATTAATTTTCCCTAAAATGCTATCCGTAAAGTATTGACAAAAGCCGACAGTATACTGATGCTTTTCTCTCATTACTTTACTGACTTCATAATAACTGGATCCGACTTTCTGCATCTGTATCTTTTTTGCTTTTTTATTTTATGTTAACTAGGCTGAGATTAGGAGACTATTCTCCTCAGAGCTATTCCAGTTCATTCCATAGCTCGTTAAAGGGAATTACAGAGCATGTCTCGAACCCCAATTTGGGACACTCTTATCTGCTGAAACCAATTGAACATGACCTGATCAGAGCGATCTCAAGCACAGAACAAGCAGAGAGAGAGACAGGCAAGGCCTCCTTAAATACAGAGGGATTCTTTCAGTTGTTGCTAAGCCACACAGTTACACAGAGGAAAGTCGTTCAGAGAGTATCCACAGAGATACTCATTCTCCATAGGCCCATGAACAGAATCCGGACGGTTTGATGACTTGTCCTCTCTGTTGTCAACAAAAATGGATAAGAATAGACAAACGCCCCAGATGATTATGATTACTGACAAAAATAATGAATATTCATGAGCTGAGTGTGACATTTGTGGCTGTAATAATTGTCCTTAAGTTCTTAAGGTGAAAATTGTGAGTTTTGAGGCTGATTCTCCACTGATAGAGGTGATGAACAGGTCTTATCGCTTACAAAACTGACATGCCCCGTGGTTCAAAAGCAGTCAGCCTAACAAAGAGCTATTGTGCAGGCTAAAATGAATCAGTGTCTGCAATTTGGGTCTTTTTTTGTACTCAGTGTTATTCTTCAAAGCAGAGCACAGAGGCTACTGCCAAGAGGTGTAAGGTTGCAAATGGATCTTAAGTACCAGACTTGATTGGATCTACCCTCTGCGGCTGGACTGACACGCATCACAAACACAGCGTGGTCCTGTCCCTCTGGCCATGCGGTTTGCCATAGTAACTCATAAGATTAGTTCAGGTGGCAGCCACACTCGGGGGTACATTACACACCGCTAGTATTTTCTACAAAAATAAGGCCAAATTAAATTGCCTTAAATAAATCCCTGCTTTGCATACTACTTTTTAAATGTACGGTATTTGAATTTGGTGAGAAGAAAAGATGAAGAAACGCTAAAGAATCTTGGGTAAACTGATAATGATGTCAGAAGGCAGAGCAGTAAGGCATTATGCAATGGCTGGGTATTGATTCTGCTTGGTACTGATTGGCTGCCTGAAAAGATGCCTTTAATTGGTTACTGTTGCATAATATGATTTTAATGCTGCTCTACATTAAAAAGGAATTATGACCCTCTCGTTTGTGAATTCATGCTGTTGTAGCAATTTATTGACAGCCAGCAAATGTGCTATGAATGTGGCTGAATGATTCCAGCAGCACCAGAGCAACATGATGATTAGTTTATATTGCTGCTGTCACTAAAGCTCTGTTCCAAAACCTAGAAGACTGTATACATAAGCACTATCCTAACCCAAATGAAACCTCCAGAGTTCCTCGTTTGGAAAGCACTACTTAGGTAGGACTCGAGAAGCAGCTTACAGTTGATTTCGGTGGAGTTTTACATTAGCATATTGCTATGCTAGCAAAGAAACAGATACACACCATATTGTGATGTACATCTGAGTGATACAGATACAGATTAAGGGTGGAGCTAAAGCAGACTAAATGATTAGAGAAATCCAGCTTTTGTCACCAGAGAGAAGTCTGCTGTGTCACCAGAAAATCCAGCTATGAAATTTTGAATAAAAAATACTAGGACAAAACCAATTTTAAAAATGTAAACATGGATGGAAGAATCATTCAACAATAAGATTATTTGCATGAATTTCAAAAGTAGAAAGCTGAAACTGAATTTTAAACTATTTTAAGAATACTTTCCAGTAAAGATCAAAGATCCAGTATGCTACATACCATTTGGAACAGGCTTCATGTTGTGTGTTTATAAAGTGCTTTAAACTAAAGAAAATTAAGTGATAAGAGGTTCATGAAAAAATACTGTTTTCAAGAGAGGAATGCATAATTAATCTATGTTAAAGAACTGATGAATAACTAAGAATGCATCAGCCTGAACTGGAAGACATTACACTTTCCAATTAAACATGCTGTGATCATGACTAAAGGTTAAACTAAAGCAGCAAATTGACAATCCGATCTCAAGAGAAAATCTGTTTCACAAGGTGGCGATTTTATATGAAATTGTATGGAAACTTATTATTTTCAGAAAAAAATTAAGCATGAAGGACCACCCCTAACCCCATCCTTAAACCTAACTGTCATTGGGCTGTTAGCAGATCACACAAAAACAAACAAATAGCATCATATACATTCATAAAAACACAAAATGGTAACAAATTGTCATGACAGAGTGTTGAAACTGACAATATTTGCTTTTCAGTTTTCATAAGCTTGAAAAGACGTGATTCAGCTACAGGACACAATATGAAAAACTCTCATCATCTACACTCATCTGATATTCTCTATTAAATAATAAAAATCCATATTAAAGGTCTATTTGAGTTGATGTTCCTGATGAGACTGTTCCTATCAAATGGAGTGTTTCTTTAAAAAAAAAGAAAGAAAGAATGAATGAATTACACCAACACAAAGAACATCCACATCCTGACAGGTATACCATTAAACAGCACAAATTATAGAGCCCACAGTAAGAAAGCACATTAAATAGACCAGACAGGAAATAACATTATGCTTTGTATTGATACACGGCTCACAGTGCGTACTGAAAATCACATGACATTCAAGACACAGCATAAATGATGGAGTCCAAAAGCCACAAATAGCATAATGGTAGATGGCAATGTGATTGAATATACAGAACATGACATAATACACTAAGACACAAAACAGAACAGAGAATGAAAGATGATAACAGCTTGGAAAAATATACAGAGTGAATATTAGATTAGAGTCTGGTTGAGATTTAGATTAAAAGTTTTGGATTATGTGGCTTTTAGTCCCTGTCTAGCTTGAAAAATAATATGAAATAAAAATACCATGGAAGTCAATGTCTGCCAGCAACTGTTTGGTTACCAGTATTCTTCAAAATATTTTTGAAGAAAGAAACTCATACAGATTTGGAACAACATGAGGATGAATAAATTATGACAGAATTTTCATTTTTGGGTGAACTATACTTTTAATGAAGATCTGTACACAGTGGAAACCTGTAACTTAACGTTCAGACTGACCGTAATCCATCAGACCTGCTTGTTGTTTTGATTCTGTGGCTTGGTTTAGAGAGATTTCCTGGATCCTACTCTGGGTTGGACATCTAACCACATCAATGTTCCATGCTGGAGTTCCAGAGAACCAAGGCAAGTGTCTGCCTTTGCATTTCATTCTACTTAGAGCCCAAGGGATTGAGGAGAAAGCACTCACACACACACACACACTGTCCTGAATGTGTGTGTGTGTGTGTGTGTGTGTGTGTGTAGATCACATCCAAAGGGAAAGGTTGAGATGAGAGATCTCTTAGATTTCTGATTCACATTCGCTGACAGACATATATGTCAGACATATACTATCATCACTGTTGTCAGCCCAGTGTTCATTTTATCCTTGACATATGACTTGTCAAAGTGCAGCTGAGTGGAAGTTGAGCCGTTACAGCAACACAGCAAAACCAAAATAACTAGAACACAGATAAGAGAAAAAGGAAATTTTACCCAAAAATGATAACTCTTTTTATCCATGTACTATATGTGGTGGTATTTGAATGTACTGTAAGAAAACAAGATCCTGAAAAACAACTTACATTTCAGTCTGTTACTCACACCAAGCTATTGGGTGGCTTCAGAAGACTTGGAATATGGTGCATGAGTCATACAGACTAGTTTCATGAAAGAGATCCAAGAACTCTAAGATACAATAATCAACTTAAAGCCTAAAGATACACAGTACAAAGAGATTAAGAAGGAAAAATTAAGAATCAAATCAACTGAATTGATTATTCAGGTAAAACTGGATTAATCTATTATTGGTTTAAAGGAAAAAAGTGAAAATTAAAAATATGGTACATTTATGGGATGGAATATTATTTAAAATATATATTATAATCACATTTACACATACACAAATCAATACACTACAGGTCAAAAGTATCACACTTTCTACAGAAAGCAGCACAACTGTTCTCAACATTGATGATAATAAGAAATGTTTCTTGAGCACCAAATCAGCATATTAGAATGATTTCTAAAGGATGACACTGAAAACTGGAGTAATGACTGCTGAAAATTCAGTTTTGCCATCACTAAATATAAAATATATTAAAATAGACAATATTACTACTTTTACTGTATTTTGATCAAATAAATGTAGCCTTGGTGAGCAGCCTTAAGAGTAAATGTAGCCTTAAGAGACTTAATAAGAGAAATAGATAGGTATTAATAGACAGGCTTAATTGTTTTCTTAAATATTAACTTTCTTTATTGTATTTTTTTCAACAGATCACCAATTTAAAAGGGCACAGTGTCTCATAAACAACACACTTTGGAGAGAGGGACAAGGATAAAGTCGGACCAATGATATGAGAGGAGTGGGAAGAGAAAGGCAGGAGAAGATGCAGAGAAATACAGCACTCTTGCTGTTTCATAGTCTGTGCATCGCGGTCCGTACAGCCCTTCGATCTGTGGTGGCAGGCATGAACATATCCCACTGGGCAGTTCAATGGAGGACACAAAAATATATCAGGGGACTCTATTGTATTTGTGGTGGAAGAAATCTACCCACTACCCCATCACAAAGACTTTTTTTTACTTAATCACCACACAGAAGAAGAGTCCCTGGTGTCTATTTAGGTGGGCTTTGACATGAACTAAATTAAGTTTATTTAGCTGATGCGCTCTTTCAGCAGTTTCTGTGCTGTATGAAGTCACATGTCAGGTTGGTCCAGGCTTTTAGCTAAAGTGAATGGACAATCCTGGAATAAAAGATGTTTTGTTTATTGTGTGTGAGTGTGTGTGTGTGTGTGTGTGTGTGTGTGTGTGTGTGTGTGTGTGTGTGTGTGTGTGTCTAAGAAAGAGACAGATTTTATTTTCTGGCCCTTTCAGTCCTTCATTCTCCAATTAAAGACGACAGCCTGCTGCTTTCAGATAGCACAGGGTCAGAGAGGGCACAGCACCTCAGATCTGACAAATACACACAGAAACACATCGGGAGAACAATCACATCTGTAAAATTGTGCAGAAAGGCAAGACAGACACCTCAGGCACATGTTTTTGAGGTTAATGAAGAGAATTGAACATGTTGTGTGTGTATTTGTGAATGTTTACTTAACTATACTTTGGCAATAAAATTGCCACCAAAAAAAAAAAGGAGCTAAATGTGATCTTTGGGGATGTACTTAATGGTAAAAACTAAGAATAATGTTTTTTTTTCTATAATGGCAAAAAACCTTTGTAATTATAATTACCTTTATATACAGTAAAATAAATTAAAGTCTAAAGTATGTCCTCATTTAGACACTGTATGAAAACCCAAAACTGATAAAGCAGTTTTAACCAATTCTTAAACTTAAATGTATTAAGTTTAAGAATGGATTAATCCAGTGTATATACACATACATATAACAAATACAGGCTATATCGTGTTGATACTGGCACATGCAAAAACAATCAAGCTCCAAATGTCTATGTCATTCATAAATGATTAGCATTAAATAATGCATGCCGTCTGGAGAGCAGTGCCACTACTGAGCATTGCTATAAAATGTGAAGTTTTTATGGTGACTGGTTACCTTCAAGGAAGTCATAAAACAGCATCAGAGAATAGTCATGTGTAAATATACACACTGTGTGGTCACTTTATCCTGGAACAAACACTCCTCCAATGACCTCACCTGAATACATACACACAAACAAAACCCATAGGCCAGCAACTCATGCAATTCATGCATAATACACACACAGTGATGCTCAATATGAACAACACAGCTGCACAATAAAATCTCTGTCAACCGAGTGTCTTTAAAAGGGCAGTCTTGTTTGATGTGCTCTCATAACACAGCTAGAACTTTATAGTTTTTACCAATAAACACAGCAGTTAAAGAGCAGAAAGCTTTCATGCGTGAAAAGTCAAACTTGTTGAACATGCAACCTGACCTGACCAGTACACATTACAAACCCTAATAACTGAGCTAATGTGCAACCTTGATGCGATCGGCTCAGGAAAGGCTCACAATTAGAAGAAATTATCTAGAAGAAATATTCTTCCTGAATCTCTCATACAGAAAGGATTATGTTTATGCAAGTTTCTTTGACTATAGCCACATTAATACCCTTTTATTATTATTATTAAAACTAGCAGATTTCACCTTATTCTTTTCTTTTGTGATTTGAAGGTCACATTAATACTGTCTCAGAGGATTTTTAATATGTGTTCATCATTCATTTCTTCTTTTCAAATGCCTTTCATGTGCAGTTATTTTCATTTTTTAATGCTTTGGCTAAAATGTCATTTTAATTGTTTGATCCTTGCCATAAGTCCAGACTTTAAATTTATAGCTGAATCCGCAGCTATGTTGTGTATGTGGTGGTTAAAACCCTACTTTGGCTCAATTAGTGTTTGCATAATTAACTGTAAGTTCCTTTTTGTGCATTCAGACCTGGAGCAGAGGAACAGACTTCTGCATGGCAGAAGTATATCTCCTTCAAAAATCTAAACCAACACGATGATCTTTGCAGAGCTGTCGGGCTTTGCAGGATCGTTCTCTCCAGTAAGCTGGTGTGTGTATTAAGGAGAAACGGTTCACGGAACATTCATCCCTGATGGAGCTGAGGATATTTAATCAAGCGAATTCCATCTGCTGCGGTAAGCGTCTGCCCGTGTTCGAAGCGGGGCCAATTACCGGCTGATTCGACGAGGCCAGGCCACAGCGAGACACGCAGAAATGAGGGAACAGCGAGCGCTTAGCCGAGGCTTAGTGGTTTTTCTGCAGTTTACCTGCCACTTAAGGATGGCAAAGTGATTTCTAATTCTATTCTATGAAGTTTGAGTCATCAGTAAAGTTGTAAAGCTCTGGAAATGTTTTGGAAAAATGGGGAAAAAAACTAAACTCTTAACTTGTTCCATGTGCCAGGTATTGGTTATGTATTCCTGCACGCATAAAAGTACATGCACACACATATACGCATGTAGATTATAGACAAAGACAGATGTTTCGTATCACAGATGATGCAGGGTGGATTATTCTGTCTAAGGGAGCATATTCACATTACAATTTTCCTTTAAACTTCAAAATAATGCCAATTGGAATTAAATCACATCCTTTCACCCTTTTCTTTTATGATTTATACCTAATGTCATAAGAAAATAATGGCACAAATATGCCTTCCAAACAGAAACAATGAGTAAAATCTGATGCCTGGAAGCAAGGAGGAATTACTCTCAAGAAGTAATTCGCTGCTAAAGCTAATTAGTATTTCAATTTGAGGGCCTGACATGATGGCTCATGTAATTCAGAATAACACTTCCCCATGGGTCTTCAGAGGGGCGTGTTGAGTGAGGGATTCAAAGCAAGGGAGCGTGGGAAGTGAAGGCAGGAGATTCCTGACATTTGGAGTCACCATGGGTCTAATTCAAATCAACAGCAGGTTATGTTACATAACACATGTCTCTTGAACACGGCAACCAGTGTAACTATTAATGACACGCTAAAGCGTAGAAAATTACCCTCTGAAACACACAACAGACTAACACCTCTGCTTCCCCTGAGAGTTTTACTTACACACATTCAGACAACACTTCACAGAATCTTAAATTCATAATTTCACTAACTAATATGACAGATCAGCTTCCTTTAGACTGCCACAGTTCACAATAAATGTAAACTATAAATGCACCAATGCTGTAATATGTACATTGATCTAAAAAATACTTGTGTGATTGTCATATGAATGTCATTGTATTGGTTTCTTAAAAAAAGTTAATATTAACACATTTCAGTATTGCCAGTTACTAGTATATTTTTGCTCCAACAACAAAAATAAAGTCACAGCTGAGCTGTTGCGTGTCTCTGGGCAACACACAGTAGCGTCATTGCGTTCCTGAATGAAAAGAGGTTTCAAAAAGAATTGGTTGAGTGAATAATTCAGTGACTCATTCAAAAATACAGTTGCTTGATAAATTCCTAAATCAATGAGTGTTTTAGAACAAATTGGTTGAATGAATGACTCAATGATCATAATAATAATAATAATAATAATAATAATAATAATAATTTATAAGGACTTGCATTTATATCACCACCTATTGGTGTATGGATGTAACCTGCAGAAAGAATCCCCACAACAGCTTTTGTGTTGTAGTTTAGATACATCTGTTTTCAAAAACGGTGTAAAGTCTCATTGCTTTTGAAGTGTACATAAACACTTTCTGAAGCTTCTTAACTAATTCTACCATCGCTAAAGTGCTTTACTATCCTGCAACATGCTCCTCATGTGAGAGATCACCTGTAAATATTGCCAGTGAACTGCTGGGCTGTTCTTGCTATTGTGGATGGCAGTGACTTTGATCCTGGATGACAAACCTGCGGTTGTCACAGCCACTTTTCCTGTCACCTCAAACACCCCTTTCCGGATCGTTCACAAATACTTCTGTGAAGTAAATCTGTGAAGTAGCAGCTTGAAT
Organism: Sinocyclocheilus grahami; assembly: GCF_001515645.1. Classification (NCBI taxonomy): domain Eukaryota; kingdom Metazoa; phylum Chordata; class Actinopteri; order Cypriniformes; family Cyprinidae; genus Sinocyclocheilus; species Sinocyclocheilus grahami. Next base: position 250,671 of record NW_015505425.1, on the reverse strand, counting down.
CACAAGGAGACGCAAGCTAAAAACAGGATTTAGCAGGTGCAGGAGTAATAATGTAAATCCAACTGCTATCATGTGGATAATTTGTAGAATATGAATATTGATATAGGAAGACTGTGTGAATATTTATGTGTAAATCACATTAAGTGAAGCAGAACTGTTGTAGACTTCATAAGTTTGATGAAATGTTTAATCATTTTAAATAACTGACAAATTAGGGATGTTGTCTAAAGGGGACTAAGCTTGATGCCACACCAAATCAAACTACTTTGTTACATGGATTATCTATTTATTTTAAAGTTTGTATTTTTCTGTGTTGCATAATTGCAAAAATAATGACATTTTAAAAAGTCAAAACTTATTCGACCTGTCTGCCTTTGGTCAAAAACAGGTAGTCCTACCCCCAACTTCACACCATTTGTCAAGCTTATGTTGCTATGTTAGGACAGCATGGTGAGGTTCAATTTTCACTTTTGGAGCTGTATAAAATAATGTATTTTGTTAAAAAGGTCATGAACTGCCTTTTTTATTATTTTGTACTCTTTTGTACTTGTTCTCTGAGGTCCACTTATAATGTTATCCGGATTTGTACATCAAAAAACATCATAATTTAAAAGTAATAGGCTATTTTCTGTCCTGTTTTGACCCCCCTCATCAGAACGCGCTGTTTGAATCAAGACTCAGAAGTAAATGCCCACTGCTGTGATTGGCTAACAGTTGCGTATTTTTGATAGCCTACATCCTTCATAGATGGACGCTGCTGTGCTTAAATACTCAGTACATATCAAACGATCAGTAATAACAGACAAAGCAATAGTGACCACGTAATAAAAACAGTTCCTCACACTTGTGTGGTGAGACATTACTGTCAGATCCAATTAAATCGGCACAGCATCGTCTTTTAGTTTCAATCTTTCTGAAAACCCTGCGTCGAATTGGGGCTTGTTTGTAAACGAATCCGCGGTAAAATGAAGAGAACAAAAGATCAAGTTCTTTCTGGATCTTCATTAAAAATGAAGTTCATCCACTCTTTCCTAAAGTTGGGATCAGAAGGAAGGCAATGCAAAGACTGTGTTTTTCAACAGCTTGGCACTGAACAGCTTCTTATTGTCTCCGGAGCATCTTTATCGTTTGATTTCTGCATAGACCTGCGTTTGCCTCTCTCAATATTTACACTACATGCATGTATCGGTGGGCGGGGCTAAACAGCCAGTGATGTAGAAGCAGGTGTTGATCTTCTTCTGCGGAGGCAGTTTATGTGTGATTATCCACACTATTACGTCATAAAGTGGTACATTCCACAAGCTGTCGTTTTGGCAGATTGGCTTCAATATAAGCTGTTTTTAGACTAACTTACAGGATGTTTTTTATAGTGCAATGACCTCTTATATGTCAAAAGATCAAGGGAATTTTTATTTCTCAGTTCATGACCCCTTTAAAAAAGGAAAGTTGAAGAAAAACTGATGAAATTTCAGCCAAGATACCAAATCCATCTGCTGGTATGAAGTTAAACCAAGGAAAGACCAATAGTCATGACCTTGAATATTTTCTCTCTCTCTTTCCCTCAGCATTCACAGCCCTAGGCATGAACGTGCTTCAGAAGTTTTCATAATTATGGATTCATTGTGATTCAACGAAGCATTACCTAGAACAGCCAGGTTATCCAGTAGTGCCTGGAGACCCACAAATGCTTCTAAAGTTCTCCTCTACAAGCCTTTGATTTGTTTTTTCCAGTACTCCTATCGATGACTGACACTTATTGGATACTTATTGGTTATTGGATACAACATATGGACATGATTAAGAGCCTTTGACATGCCTCTACATCTTTTGTAATATCTAGATATGTTGGTGAAACACCTCCTAGAGTTTGTGCAAAATTTGCATGCTAAAATGAACCACTGAAGTGTCAAAACAAACAGCAGAGTATGAAGTAGTGACACACGGTAACCTAAAATTTACTGGAAACACAAATCAGAAATATAGTAAACAAAAGAGGATGTTGAAATCTTGATATAATATACAGTAATCTCGAGCCCTGTCCCTTTTTATTGAATGCAATATAAAATATTGTTTGTTACAAAAAAGCATAACTTCCTGCCAGGCTGAAGTCAGTTTGCCAGAGGCATTAGAGACACTGCAGTATCATAGTAATTAGTCTCATACAACAGTTCACGGTTCCGTTCTGAAGGCAGTCGGCTGGGTATTTTTGACAGTCTTAATGCCATACAAGTTTCATAGACTTTGCTCTGAATTAATTACATTGTACGGCATCAGATTGCCACAGTAAATGGAAACCTTTATTGATTAATTAAGGAAGTTTTGTCACTGCTTTGCCAATAGACCTGTGAAAAGGAGTGAATTAATTCAAACCAATTAGAGTCACTGCAAACTCTAACTGTCAACGGAATGCAGTCTGCTGCACGATGTGTTCACATGTGAGAGTGTTTATCTATGTCATGATGTTGTTGTTGTTTTTTTTCAGAGAATTACAGCGCACACCAGGCTCAGTGTCTCTCAGTTTGACGTTTGCTTTCTCCCCTCAACTCTATCCCTGACTCTTCATATATAATGACAGCGTGCATTTAGTAAGATTTAGCCCTGTATCCAGTGAATGAATACAAAACACACTGACATATGAATAGATATAGACAAATCCTGGAGAGAGTCTTACATATATATTCATGTAAAATTCAACTGATGTTGGTTCACATGTGCTTTGAATGTGATTTAGCACGTCAGAGACATTACTCTGGATTTTTTAATTAGTGTATTAATTTTGTGTTATTGGCCATTCTTGCAGCATTCTGCCTGCAGAGTCTATCCTGAGTGCTTGTGCAGTCGAGTGAATTTTCGGTTGTGTTTACACATAGACCTCACATTCATAATACACAAAGAGTTCTGACAGGGATGTCAATTTTGAAACTTTGCATGTTGCCACAGAAGGCTCTATGTGACTCGTCTCTCAGGTCATTCACAGCCTGTCTCTCTCTGATTCTCTCTGAATTGTTGTCTCACCGGTGGCCAATGTTTTCTTGTCTTCTTTTTATAATGAGGGGCAGATTGTGCCTAACCATGGTGTCATTACACCACCCTGGGGAGAAACTCTTAGCCACACACACACACACACACACACATGCATCCACACACACACAAAGCTCATAGAAAACAAATCTTCCACTTAGACGTCATGCAAATTCATGAGACAGCCGTAGCCTGCATGTGCTGAATTGCCTCAAACACTAAATGGACATTTCATGATTTTGTTGATTACCATTACCCTCTCTGCTTCAACGAATGCAGCCACTGCAACCCTTACAAAAATTCACCATGGTAACAAAAGTTTCTGGCAAAACTTAATAGTTTCTGTGCTGACCAGCTCATGTCCGGTTGCTAGTTGGATTCTACCAATGTTAGATATTCTCAAACACACAACATTTACTGTAAATTCTCATCTCATTGTGAACTAAAAATCAAGGCTGAGCTCTGATTGTTAAGGTGTTCTGGAACCTAGAATTGTCTGGGTGGTTGCTAGAGTGTTCAGAGTAGTTGCTAGGGTTTTCTGGATGGATGCTAAACTGTTCAGAGCAGTTGCTAGTGCATTGCTTGATGGTTGCTAGGGTGCTTTGGATGGTTGCAAAGGTGTTCAGAGTTGTTGATATGTCACTGAATGGCAGTTGCTAGGGTATTCTGTATGGTAGCATTATAGCTACTAATGAGCAGCCAAAAGAATACCTGTTAAAGAGAGAGAGAGAGAGAGAGTAACTGAAGGCGCAGACTCAACTGCTTCAAACAGGTGCAAGAAAACTGGCCAAAATGGCTGACTGGAACAAATAGTGAAGGGGGGTCTCCAGGACATTTGATGCCCTTAAGGGAGAGAAATGTGTGTGAGTGTGTTTGTGCAACTTACACAGACACACAGGAGCCAAGAAAGGGTCCATCTGGTGAACAAACTCTAACCTGATTACAGAGAGCAGATGAACAAAATTAATATAGACGATTCACTAATACAAGGACTCACGGGCTCAATTAGGGTATTTCTGGCACTATATCCATATGGGAGCTGAGGATTGACCAGAATACAAAATTTCTGATCTCTTATATATTTGCTCAGCTATGTCCAACTAATTATTGAATACATGCTGTTTAAAAGTTTGGGGTCAGTATGTTTTTTTTTAAATAATGACTGCTGAAAATTCAGCTTTTCCATAATGAACTCTATTTCCTCTGCCTCTTAAGCTGCCTTGAATGTATGTTTCCCCAGAATAAGGTATAGATGACAGGATGTTGATTATATGGTGATCAAGCTCCATATGAGAGAGAGAGGAGTAAATCCCCAATTCTCTTCCAGCCCTAGTTCCTTTCTGCGATTAAATAAAGTCCTGACGCTAATACATAGCTTTTGAGATATAGTGGTCCAACTAAAAACAATATCACGTACATTTTCCAGGTGATTCCTTGAAATATTGTACCTAGTAAAGGAAAAAGATGCTACATGAAAACATGCATTTATTTATATTGGAATACCAAAAACAGAAACAGTGACTGTTTAACACTGGACAAGAGTGCGCAAAATGTGTAGCCATGTTGAATTGTGAGGACCTTTTAGCGCTATGGCCAGCCTTTTGTAAAATACAGTAAAAAATACTCCATTTGGTTTAGATAAGTGATATGCACTTACAGTATTTAGTACAATATCCGCATTGATGCATTCAGGATGTATAGGCATATTGTTTTAATAAAAATAATAAATAAGAACATCTGTCTTTTGACATGCCTGATAATAAATATATATTTATATTGAGATGTACATTTATTTATCCAGATGTACTTGTATATATTTAGATTAGTATCTATATATTCAGATTTCCATTTATATATTGAGATTTCCTTCTATATATTGAGATTTACTTCTATATATTGAGATTTCCATTTATATATTCAGATTTCCATTTATAAATTCAGATTTCCATTTATAAATTCAGATTTACATTTATATATTCAGATTTACTTCTATATATTGAGATTTACATTTATAAATTCAGATTTACATTTATACATTCAGATTTACATTTAAGTATTCAGATGTACTTCTATACATTCAGATTGGCATTTATATATTCAGGTTTACATTTATAAATTCAGATTTACATTTGTATATTCAGATTTACATTTATATATTCAGATTTACTTCTATATATTCAGATTTTACATAATTATTTCCTGTTTGGCACCTCATAAATGCATTATTTATATATAGTATTTATAATAAAAATATTATAATATTAAAAATATATAATATAATAAAAATATAAACATACTTCACAACATTACTGTTTTTATTTTTTATCAAATAAAGGCATCCTTGGTGGGAGACTTCTTTCGCAAACATTACCAAAAAAATCATACCAAACACATACCATGAATGGTATTGTGTATTACATATTCAGTACTCAACAAAAGGCCTCAAATCAAGTAAACATTAGCTTCTGTTAAGAAGAGAAAGTGATTGTTTTTGTGTGTGTGTTTGTGTGTGTGTGTGTGTGTGTGTGTGTGTGTGCATGCGCAACTGTGCGACTAGGCTCACCCCGATGTTTTGTTCAGTTTCTTTCTCATCTGCTTTGGAGATTAAACAAATGCTCAGACAGGCCAAGATGAATTCTTGACACTGGCGGCTGTTAATTATGATGACTGCACTCGGTTTGCTAGGGGTGTGTAATTAGCTGTGTTCGGTGAATGGAAAGGCCTGTATTTATTCTGTCTGAAATGTGCTGAATGCTCCGAATGAATGTTTGATTGAACAAATGGATGTGGCTGACATGGATGACAAAGACCGAATCACGTCCTTTTGTCTTTACCTTTTTTTATACTTTTTTTTAAATTCTCTCTTAGTCTGAAGCTCTTCACTGCAAAGACTTTGGCTAGCTGGATTTAGTTCGCTCATATCGAGATCAGGAATTAAATGTGCAGCGAGGACTAATATATGTAGACATCAACAACAACAAAATCTATCTTGCATGGTTGTTTGGTTGGTCAATATAATCTAGAAAGACAGCAAAATTATATACGCATACTGGTGGTGGAGTAATATCCGTTAGAGTTAGGGTTTCTTTTCAATCCGATACGAAGTACTATCAAAGCCAATATCTACACCAATAAGTTTTATGATTTTTGAGGATAAAACAAATAATTATAGCCAACAAACATTAAATAGCCACAAAATAGGCCTAAACTGGAAATGATCGGACTGTTTTGTTTCCATTTATTAGCAACATAGTTTTAATTAAAATATATACAGTATATATATATATATATTTACAACTTTCAGACAATAATACATCTCATATTCAGCTTTGTTGTCATGCAGTGGAGTAAAATAACAAATGATGCTTCTTTTTTTCCTGTCATTACCTCTGGCAAGCAGTGCTCTCTGTGTGTTTGAGTGCTGTGGCTGAACGCTGTCTGACTGCTTGCGCGTTTCAGCATTTTTGCTCATGTTCAGATGAGGACAAATAATTTCTATATTACACAACTATTTTTTTAACCAAGTTCATATTTTTCACAGCTTATATAATATATTTTACTATTATGTTATGTTATGTTATGTTTAAATATCATTAGAATAAATCATTAGAAAGTAAGGATCATAAAGTAGGATCCATAATTTTGTGAGAACTTATACTTTAAATACTGTTTCCAGAAGTGTCATATTTCTGAAGATTGATCCGGTCATCCCTAATGCATATTGTCAAAATATCCGCCACAATAAAGGCTGAATTCGTCACTTCCTGTTAGTATGTGTGAATGTGAGGAGCCTGTGTTTATCAGTGTCTGCAGCAACTATCTTCTCTCTCTATGGGCCTGTCTTTGAACTCCTCTCAAATGGGAGCACGCCAGCAGCACAAAATTCTCCTCTCGCTCTTTCTCTCCTTTTGCATCAAACATCAGAATTAAACCTTTGATAGTGCACGTCACTTCGAGTTTAAATGCAGCTGATCCCAACCATGTGTGAGGCGATAAAGTGACAAACAGTAATATAAGTTATTGTCTTTACAAGCTCTGACCACAACAAAGTAAAGGATCTCCAGAAGGCATTTTACTGCAGGCTTTTATTCCAATTCTATTTTCTATTAACAATCATAGGGGTATTTCTCTAAAAGCCCCCTCTGTGCTTCTCTATTTATCGCTGATGATCAGTTAAAGGTAAAAGCCAGTGGGATTGTGATCTAGAGGTTAGCACACAACTGCTAACAAATTATGAATTGATAGTGATGAACCTTTGAGGGATTTGAACACACAGCCTTTCAATTTAGAGTTCAACAGAAGTAAATAAGTCCAATTCTTGGAGGATTTAAAAGCAGAAATGTGAAGTTTATAATTTTCTAAAAGCTGATAAATTAATTGTTCTGTTAACTTGTGTATTATTTCAGCAGTAAATCTGTTTGAATCATTTTAGTCATTCTCGGGGTTACAGGGTTTATGGCATTCTGTTGTCACGGCAACAAAGTTGTAAAATTGAAACAGAAAAGGTCAGTAAGTATTTTTTTCACACCAAAATTACTGTATATTAACATGCATATTGTTTAGTTTTTGTGGCAATCAACATCATGCCACAAAGGCTGTCAGTTTAACTTGCACTTAACCCAGAACATCCCTTTAACCATAAAACTACACCACCTTGACCACTGGACAGACACTGCATAGATGTGAAGCTGCATGTTAATGACCCTCTATCCATCTACACACCCACTGCTCAGCCGGACAGCACGCAAGTTACTCATCCCTTCTGTTCAAAAGAACACTTTACAAATCACAGACTCACTCTCTGTGGCTTTAGATGAAAGATTGGCCTAAAGAATGGGAAGAGAGCTCAAAAGTGTGTTTTCTCACACTCATCTGCAGCACTGGAGTAGTGACAGATGCACCTGTTTTCCTCTTTGAAGGATTTCTGACCTCTTTCACCCTCAATGGGCCATCCAGATGTCAAGAAAAATGTATTCTTAAAAAACAGTTCAATCTTATTACGTTGCTTCTGCTCTTCAGATTATGTAATTATTTGAGAAGCTGAGAAGAAAATGAGACAAAATGTACTAGGGATGCCAGGGAACAGATCACAACATCCAAATAAACAGAACATCTCAAATAAGCAGATATGCTGCAACCTGAACTCAGCAAGACAGCGAAATGAAGCTATAAATCCCTTTCTTTGTAAGTACAATCAAGAATTGAGGCAGAGACAGAGTTCACAGTGTTACACAACACTTAGTAGCTCACAAAATGGACATTAACTTTAATTCAACACCAAAATGTAATGTAATTAAAATGAACAAATATTTGAAATAAAATAAAAATAAAAAATCTATATATTTCAGGTTTTTTTCACTATTTTAAACTTATTTTTACAGTTTGCTTAAATAGTCGGAATGTGACAAGTACAAATATTTCATGCAGTCTTTCAATTAACATGAGGCCATAAAACTGCATCCATGCATAATTATAAAATGTTGTCCAAAATAGTTTTAGCTGTAGGCTAGTATGTATTACTGCTGTCACTGGCTACCCTGAACGATGTTACGAGACAACGATCAACCGTCTACACGAAAGGATTCCATATATCCACGCGCGTACATTAAGAGCTTACAACTGTTCCATTTTACGCACTGATGTAAATAGCTTCAGGTGACTGTTCAATTTGCCTCAAACACTTTGTATTTGCATTTGACACTTTGGTGAAGGAACGGTAATCTGCGCACTTACGGGTGCCATCGAAACGGGTGGCGATGGTGTCGAGGAAGGTGTTCTGCGGGGCCAGCAGACCTCTCATCACAGGCATCCTGGTGCGGGTCGACTGCGTCCTCCTCCCGCCTCTGCGCCCACCAAGGGCAGAGGACTCCTTCTCAGCCCCGAACCCGGGTAAGAATCGGGATGTTCCGGGCGCGCATCCTAGACCCTGCAGGAGCGCCCCGATCCGTGATACGCGCGGCTCCACTTTGGCAGCTCAACAGTGACCATATCCTTTAAAGAAAAGCCCACATATCTGCCTTACATCGTGTCATAAAGAGGGCGAAAATCCGCGTACGTGTCTTTGTAAGTCAGGTGCTTGGAGATGAGATGAACCTGTGCGTAACGGCAGCGCTGGAGACCGGAGCTCTGACTGGTGAGGCGACTGCGCACTGATGCTGTGTGGATTACTGGCACCACGATCCTTCCTCTCTACATCTATATAACTGGCTTTCTCTAGTTGCCATAACCAGCAGATGTCACGTCACGTGGTGAGCATGAGTCTGGTAAGGATGCTAGAACCCTTGTACTAGTTTTCTTTTTATTAAAGATTCTTTATTCAGATGAAATGATCCAAAAACAAACCAAATTTTGATTTTGTAAGAAATTGGAATTTTCACAAGAAAGTATTTAGTGACTGGGAAAGGTTCTTACTTTTTCCTAATTTTACACATACAATTAGAATTTTTTTATTTAAGGGTCAATTACTTGACGTCATTTACTTAATCTGAATCTTAGTTATTTAAAAAATACATTAAAATTACTTGAATAGTCTACACCTTGTTGATAGTGAATACATTTGTCAAGGTGGTGTAACTGTAACTTTTTTTAAGGAAATGTTGGCATAGTTGAAAGAACCTCAGAAAAAAATATTTTCTTTAAAAAGAAACTAACAGAACTCACAAAATATATATTTTATACTTTGAAACCCATGTTTTATAATATAATAAAGTGCATATAGTATGATAACATTGTCTGTTAATTCACAGTCCAAGGCAAGTATTTTAGTACATTTTAGTATAAAACGTAAATGTTTTTCAAAAATGGACACAAAATACATTTCTAAGTAATTGACACTTGTTCTAAGTAGATTTTTATTATGTCCGACATCCTTATTTTTCATTGATTCATAAATCAAACAGTATAACTATGTGCAAGAGTGTTTTACTGCAATCTCTATCTCTTTTAGACTTAATTTTGTACACGATCAATGTGTCTGTGGTCAATAATAATAGAACAGAATAACAAGGGGGGGATATTTATTTATATTTTTCTCCTGTGTGGTAGAAGAAATTAAATACAGTGTCTCCATTGAACAACTTATAACAAGACAAACAACTGAATATGTAATTTGACACAGGTAATAAATACAATTTCACAACTCACCACTGAGGTAATACTGTAATTCAAAGTAAAAAAAAATTATAATAATTAAATAAAAAATTTAATCAAAAGAAAATAATAAAATAAGTAATACACATGGCAAGTTACTGTATATCTAACCTTTTTACATTTTTCACCTAAAACTTAGATGTCACCTTGGCCTGCAGATTCCAGATGCTCAAAATATTGCAAAGGACGACATACTTACAGACTTGAAAAGATATTAGTAGGCCATAGCTGTTATGCAAAACACTTATGTCCATCCTGTTTCATTTTGCAATTTGACTCATCGGGATTCCCTTGCTATGGCCTGCACTGCTATAAAAATTTACTAAATAAATAAAAGGCAGAAAATTGCGACATCTTTCGGTAAATCTGAATTCTGCATTCACACAGGAGATGCCAAACCACACCGTTCAAAACCGAAGGTGGACTGAGAATATGGACTGCTCGAGAAACAGAATGCGTTTTGGAGGTTGTGTGAACCTGTATCTGTCTTACCTGTATCATCTTCTTCTGTTTCATCTGCTTTTGTACTGGTGAAGATTTGCAAGACGCATGGAAATTAGAAATCACCCGTTTATTATGTGTGCAGGGGGAAGCTGGTACAAAACCAAATCATTAACAGCTTGGGTTATGAAAATTTGCTTTGGTACCGCGCTAATTCTGTTACTTTTCTGTCACAACAATTCACTGCATACTTGACAGAATGTAGCTAGGCCTACTTGGGTAAATTTTAAGTATGTTAAATAGTACGCAGCCCAAGTTGAAATGGATGCGTTAAAAGCAAGGAGAAGGATTACTCAAATAAGGTAAAAGTGAGTAGAATTGCAGAAAGGGTGGAAAAAATGGGCGGGGCTTCTATGGTTCTAAATAATATTCTGGTTCTAAATAATAATTTCTGTTTCAACTCTTCATTGTTTGTTTTCAGTTCGGTGTCTATTAAAGTCATCCGTGTCATTCATTATTCATCTGTAAAATACATTTTAAAAAGTTAATTAACTGCAATTATATATAAAATTATTGGCCGAAACTGGTGTTATAGTGTTCTGCCTTGGTTTCTCCATGGCTTTTTGAAGTTACTGTTAAACCCATTATTTTCTAAAAAAAAATTTAAAAAAAATGGACTCACGAGACCCATCCACATGATAAAGGAGGTCTTCAATGTCCCCAAAATACCAATAACTCATTTCCGACCAAAAACAAAGTTACAGCCTTTTGCCTTTGCACGGCAGCATTGATAAATCCGTAAATTTGAAATATAGTAGCCAACTTGTCTTTAAAAACCCCTTTTTTTTAACCCTATAAAATGTGCTTTTTCACACTGAAATCTGATGTTTAAATTTTGGTTAATAATATTGTGGTTACCGCTCTTTGCCTTTGTTTTGGAAAGCTCAAATTGAGTTACAGCCTTTGTTTAGTCGTGAGTCAATATGAAGTTATTGTGCCGGGCACAATTGGGCACAACACCGGCCTGGAGTTACACGGTATTTTGCATTTGTTTTACTGTCCATTAAAATCTGTCGCGTTTAAATTACGTTGTAACTTGTGTACTTTCATACATCTGTAATTGAAGCACTTCATTAGACAAACGAATAGATCGCAATCTAACGGCTCTGTAATAAAGCACTGTAAACAAGCAAAGACTAGACAACTTGGCAACAATATAAATCATAAATAATATATATAAATCATAAATAATGTTTTACTTTTTTTTACTTCTTTTTATAATGCAGATTATTCACTCAGTGCCAGCCTATCAGTCTGGGGCTGCCCAAAGTTGTATGCGTGTGGACTCGAATGCTATGACAGTGTTCTCTTTTTAATGAGTATCCTTTTTTAAATGTGACCCTAGACCACAAAACCAGTCTTATGTGTCAATTTTTCAAAATTGAGATTTATACATCATCCGAAAGCTGAATAAATCAGCTTTCCATTGATGTATGGTTTGTTATAGGATAGGAATATTTGGCTGAGATACAACTATTTGAAAATCTGGAATCTGAGGGTGCAAAAAAAATCTAAATATTGAGAAAATCGCCTTTAAAGTTGTCCAAATGAAGTTCTTAGCAATGCATATTACTAATCAAAAATTAAGTTTCAATATATTTACAGTAGGAAATTTACAAAATATCTTCATGGAACATGATCTTTACTTAATATACTAATGATTTTTGGCATAAAAGAAAAATCTATAATTTTTACCCATACAATGTATTTTTGGCTATTGCTACAAATATCCCCGTGCAGCTTGGGACTGGTTTTGTGGTCCAGGTTCACAAATGTTTAAAAAAAAAAATATTATAGGTTATGCATGCATTTGTTTTACTGTCCATTAAAATCTGTCGCGTTTAAATTACGTTGTAACTTGTGTACTTTCATACATCTGTAATTGAAGCACTTCATTAGACAAACGAATAGATCGCAATCTAACGGCTCTGTAATAAAGCACTGTAAACAAGCAAAGACTAGACAACTTGGCAACAATATAAATCATAAATAATATATATAAATCATAAATAATGTTTTACTTTTTTTTACTTCTTTTTATAATGCAGATTATTCACTCAGTGCCAGCCTATCAGTCTGGGGCTGCCCAAAGTTGTATGCGTGTGGACTCGAATGCTATGACAGTGTTCTCTTTTTAATGAGTATCCTTTTTTAAATGTGACCCTAGACCACAAAACCAGTCTTATGTGTCAATTTTTCAAAATTGAGATTTATACATCATCCGAAAGCTGAATAAATCAGCTTTCCATTGATGTATGGTTTGTTATAGGATAGGAATATTTGGCTGAGATACAACTATTTGAAAATCTGGAATCTGAGGGTGCAAAAAAATCTAAATATTGAGAAAATCGCCTTTAAAGTTGTCCAAATGAAGTTCTTAGCAATGCATATTACTAATCAAAAATTAAGTTTCAATATATTTACAGTAGGAAATTTACAAAATATCTTCATGGAACATGATCTTTACTTAATATACTAATGATTTTTGGCATAAAAGAAAAATCTATAATTTTTACCCATACAATGTATTTTTGGCTATTGCTACAAATATCCCTGTGCAGCTTGGGACTGGTTTTGTGGTCCAGGTTCACAAATGTTTAAAAAAAAAATTATTATAGGTTATGCAACCGTTAAAGAAAACAGTAAGGGAACTTTCTTTTTGAGAACATTATGAGAACGTTAGTTTTGAATGTTCTCTGGGCATTCTGAAACAAGTAGTAACGTTTAAAAAAACGTTAAAGAATCCAACTAAAATGTTTCAGAAAAACCATTGTATAACCATTGTAAAAAAAATAAAAAAAAATAAAAATCCATAATCACCAGAGGCGTCGCTATTGGGGGGGAAAGGGTGACAGAGACAGAGTGCATAGGGCCCAGAGGACTGTGGTGCCCGCGAACCACCTCCCACTGAACGTGATTTTGATGGGGCCCCATAGCAAATTCAGTGCACAGGGCCCAGAATTCCTAGCGACGGCCCTGATGATCACACATAAAATCAGTTGTAGTTCGCAATTAAATCCATATCTTAACTTTTCCTGTAACCCGATAAAATCCATGGCAATGAACGTCATCAGAGATTTTTTTTAATCCACAAGCATTCTGAGCATTATTTCTACTTACTGCCTTTCACATCAACCCACAAGTCTTCCTTTTGTGCTAGGCTATTTTTATTCAGTTAGATATAAAACCAATTAGGCTATGTCTATGGCATCCTTTTACGTTAGTAAACATTGCAAATACATTTGTTGCAAAACGGTATCCACTCAAATGTTTGACTTTTTGATTGTTACAGTCAGAAAAACAATGAATACAGTCACATTATATGTTAAAGCCTGAGCTAGCCCATGATCACTATAGATTTTATACAGGTGTTACAATAATGATTTTGTAAATGGTGATCAGCAACCAAATATTGATAATGTGTAAATTAATGCCTTTTGCCTTGGCGTGACTTCTCACTTTTTGCAGACAATGCAAAGGCAGAGAGTACAGTAACTTAAAAATAGGGATGAAAATCAAGTTTGAGTCAAGTTTAATTTGACTAAAACCTCTAACTGCCAGATTTCCAGTAGGGCTGGACCAGAATATTCTATTTGTTCGGTGGGTTGGCATTCGATTTTCAATTTTGAGATTGGAATATTCTTCTTTTTTTCCGAACACCTGGCATTCCCCGCGAAACAGTTCTCATTTGCGCTTGAATATGAATGGCCCATGAGTGAATGAACGTCATGATTCATTTCATCTGGAAGAGAAGACAAAAAAGCCAAAGACCTCAGCTGTGTGGGAGCACTTTAAATTGAGTGAGGACAAGACAAAGGCAGTGTGCCAAATATAAATTTTTGTGGATGTCAGAATATTAACATGTTAATTTATGAGTCTAAATGTTTTGAATTCAAAGTCATTTCTTAATTATTGGCCATTTTATTTCAATTGTAAAAAGAAAAGAAAATGGATTTGTGACCCTATACAGTTCAACGAATGGTCCGCCTTTTTGAGCAGCATATAGCGTCCCCTAGAGGAAGACAGTGTCTGTCCCACTGCAAACAGCTATTATACAGAAACCTAAATGCCTCTAGGGTGAATAATGAAGGAGGGACTAATAATTTGAGTATAGTTCCCTATTGTCTTGTATTGGTGGAGGATTATCTGATTGAAGAAGTACGTGTATTAGCAGAGCTGGAGAGAGCCATGCCATCCACTCAGATCCCAGACAGCAACATATTGTTGGCCCAGATCCGGCCCACATCTGGCCCATGTGAAATCCATGCGGGCCAGATGTGGGCCGGATCTGGGCCGAAACTGGAATGATGATAGGAACGCCTTCAAAGCCTAGACCAAAAACGTTCAAGCCTCCATACGACACATCAACCATCTTATATCTCTCTATTTTCTCCTGTACAACCTCAAAAGAAAAGGTAGGCGTCGTATGTTGAGTCGCGATCGTTCAAAATCGCTGGTAAATCACATTTATCACACAATACAGTAGCTGTTGTTTCATCTGACGTTTCCTGCAAAGTAGGCTACCGAGCATTACTGAAGAAAGCACTGTTAAAGTTATACATTCATTACAAAAAACGAAACTCGGTGGTCATATATAAATGAAATATGTAATGAATTGTTTATGTTGCATTAATAATTTTACAACTGATTGTAGAAGTAGCCCCTACATTCGTCTAAACCTTCGTTACCAATCTTTTATTAAGATATTAATTTATGTGTGCAAAACAGGATTGCTCGCGTTGTATTTGACCTTTGTCCTAATTGTTTTGTTAAGTAACCAGTGCCAGTTTGTGGAACTGCAACAAGACGTTGAAACATTTGTTAACAGAACACAATTTATACTAAGATACACTCAATCTCTCAATGGTGATTAAAATGCCTGTGTCATATTACACAGTGGCTGCCTGTGTGTCAGGTGCTGTTACATTAGTTGCATGAGAATAGCTGATGATGTCTCTCACAAAAGCTGGTACATCAGTACAGAGATAGTAACACCATAATGATTGTACTTGCATAGTAGTTCAGGGTACCTAAAAGAACAGCATGTCCTTTTACTGTATCCAAAAATTACCATGCATATCTGAAAAACTAAGGTATTACTATTGCTAATTATGGAAAACCAAACAAACTACAGACTTCTAAATCTAGATTAGTCTGCAGGCTCAAAAATGCTGTCCGTTAAAACAGGTTTAAGGCAGAGATGCTGACTCGCTGAATGTGTAACTTTCTCAATGGAATCTATTCATTCTTCAGGGAGTAAGTACTAATGCTACTATACATCTTAACATAAAACTATTTGAAAATCTGGAATCTGAGGGTGCAAAAAAATCTAAATATTGAGAAAATCGCCTTTAAAGTTGTCCAAATGAAGTTCTTAGCAATGCATATTACTAATCAAAAATTAAGTTTCAATATATTTACAGTAGGAAATTTACAAAATATCTTCATGGAACATGATCTTTACTTAATATACTAATGATTTTTGGCATAAAAGAAAAATCTATAATTTTTACCCATACAATGTATTTTTGGCTATTGCTACAAATATCCCTGTGCAGCTTGGGACTGGTTTTGTGGTCCAGGTTCACAAATGTTTAAAAAAAAAATTATTATAGGTTATGCAACCGTTAAAGAAAACAGTAAGGGAACTTTCTTTTTGAGAACATTATGAGAACGTTAGTTTTGAATGTTCTCTGGGCATTCTGAAACAAGTAGTAACGTTTAAAAAAACGTTAAAGAATCCAACTAAAATGTTTCAGAAAAACCATTGTATAACCATTGTAAAAAAAATAAAAAAAAATAAAAATCCATAATCACCAGAGGCGTCGCTATTGGGGGGGAAAGGGTGACAGAGACAGAGTGCATAGGGCCCAGAGGACTGTGGTGCCCGCGAACCACCTCCCACTGAACGTGATTTTGATGGGGCCCCATAGCAAATTCAGTGCACAGGGCCCAGAATTCCTAGCGACGGCCCTGATGATCACACATAAAATCAGTTGTAGTTCGCAATTAAATCCATATCTTAACTTTTCCTGTAACCCGATAAAATCCATGGCAATGAACGTCATCAGAGATTTTTTTTAATCCACAAGCATTCTGAGCATTATTTCTACTTACTGCCTTTCACATCAACCCACAAGTCTTCCTTTTGTGCTAGGCTATTTTTATTCAGTTAGATATAAAACCAATTAGGCTATGTCTATGGCATCCTTTTACGTTAGTAAACATTGCAAATACATTTGTTGCAAAACGGTATCCACTCAAATGTTTGACTTTTTGATTGTTACAGTCAGAAAAACAATGAATACAGTCACATTATATGTTAAAGCCTGAGCTAGCCCATGATCACTATAGATTTTATACAGGTGTTACAATAATGATTTTGTAAATGGTGATCAGCAACCAAATATTGATAATGTGTAAATTAATGCCTTTTGCCTTGGCGTGACTTCTCACTTTTTGCAGACAATGCAAAGGCAGAGAGTACAGTAACTTAAAAATAGGGATGAAAATCAAGTTTGAGTCAAGTTTAATTTGACTAAAACCTCTAACTGCCAGATTTCCAGTAGGGCTGGACCAGAATATTCTATTTGTTCGGTGGGTTGGCATTCGATTTTCAATTTTGAGATTGGAATATTCTTCTTTTTTTCCGAACACCTGGCATTCCCCGCGAAACAGTTCTCATTTGCGCTTGAATATGAATGGCCCATGAGTGAATGAACGTCATGATTCATTTCATCTGGAAGAGAAGACAAAAAAGCCAAAGACCTCAGCTGTGTGGGAGCACTTTAAATTGAGTGAGGACAAGACAAAGGCAGTGTGCCAAATATAAATTTTTGTGGATGTCAGAATATTAACATGTTAATTTATGAGTCTAAATGTTTTGAATTCAAAGTCATTTCTTAATTATTGGCCATTTTATTTCAATTGTAAAAAGAAAAGAAATGGATTTGTGACCCTATACAGTTCAACGAATGGTCCGCCTTTTTGAGCAGCATATAGCGTCCCCTAGAGGAAGACAGTGTCTGTCCCACTGCAAACAGCTATTATCCAGAAACCTAAATGCCTCTAGGGTGAATAATGAAGGAGGGACTAATAATTTGAGTATAGTTCCCTATTGTCTTGTATTGGTGGAGGATTATCTGATTGAAGAAGTACATGTATTAGCAGAGCTGGAGAGAGCCATGCCATCCACTCAGATCCCAGACAGCAACATATTGTTGGCCCAGATCCGGCCCACATCTGGCCCATGTGAAATCCATGCGGGCCAGATGTGGGCCGGATCTGGGCCGAAACTGGGATGATGATAGGAACGCCTTCTAAGACTAGTCCAAAAACGTTCAAGCCTCCATACGACACATCAACCATCTTATATCTCTCTATTTTCTCCTGTACAACCTCAAAAGAAAAGGTAGGCGTCGTATGTTGAGTCGCGATCGTTCAAAATCGCTGGTAAATCACATTTATCACACAATACAGTAGCTGTTGTTTCATCTGACGTTTCCTGCAAAGTAGGCTACCGAGCATTACTGAAGAAAGCACTGTTAAAGTTATACATTCATTACAAAAAACGAAACTCGGTGGTCATATATAAATGAAATATGTAATGAATTGTTTATGTTGCATTAATAATTTTACAACTGATTGTAGAAGTAGCCCCTACATTCGTCTAAACCTTCGTTACCAATCTTTTATTAAGATATTAATTTATGTGTGCAAAACAGGATTGCTCGCGTTGTATTTGACCTTTGTCCTAATTGTTTTGTTAAGTAACCAGTGCCAGTTTGTGGAACTGCAACAAGACGTTGAAACATTTGTTAACAGAACACAATTTATACTAAGATACACTCAATCTCTCAATGGTGATTAAAATGCCTGTGTCATATTACACAGTGGCTGCCTGTGTGTCAGGTGCTGTTACATTAGTTGCATGAGAATAGCTGATGATGTCTCTCACAAAAGCTGGTACATCAGTACAGAGATAGTAACACCATAATGATTGTACTTGCATAGTAGTTCAGGGTACCTAAAAGAACAGCATGTCCTTTTACTGTATCCAAAAATTACCATGCATATCTGAAAAACTAAGGTATTACTATTGCTAATTATGGAAAACCAAACAAACTACAGACTTCTAAATCTAGATTAGTCTGCAGGCTCAAAAATGCTGTCCGTTAAAACAGGTTTAAGGCAGAGATGCTGACTCGCTGAATGTGTAACTTTCTCAATGGAATCTATTCATTCTTCAGGGAGTAAGTACTAATGCTACTATACATCTTAACATAACCATCATTGGATTTGCAGGGTCCAAAATGTCTCAGAAGATCAAAGCGGGTTCTGTGGTCGAGATGCAAGGAGATGAGATGACCAGAGTAATATGGGAGCTCATAAAAGAGAAACTAATTTTCCTTATCTGGAGCTCGACCTGCACAGGTGAGATTAAATGTGGGTAAGATTAAGTGTGTGTGTCCCGTTCACGGCAGGTGAGCATTTCTCTAATTAAATATACTCAGATTTCAGCCCGTATGTTAGTCAATTTGCTGCCAATTAGTTGTTTCTTACAAACATTTGACATGGTAACCATAACACTAAAGGTAATGCCATATTATCATTGTTTGCTATGTGAAATTATAAATTCATTTGTAACCTCCTTTTAAAATCTTTTTATTTCTCTATATTATAAAATAATTCATATTTAAATAATAAATAAATTAATATTTATGTACTATTTAAATGTTTGATACTGAAATGTAATAGTTTTCAGTTATTTTGATATTTATAACTAATATGAACTTACCACAGATATATTTTAGTGACTAATATTACTAACGATAATCATGCCACTGATCAGTTATCTGCCAAGTCTTACAAATATTTCCTGTTTGCAAGTACAATGTGGTAATTCTCAAGGCCAAATGGAAATGTTATCATCCCATAATTTAGCACTTTTATTACCTAACATCACTTTCTGTGCTTGAAAATGTTATTATTTGTCAGCATCTGTACTTTTATCTTTATAGGTTATAGTTTGATCTGAGTGGCCCTTTAACTATAAAGACTGTTTTTTTGTTTAAATAAATGAATTATTCAGCATTGTGTGAATGCAGCCCTTCTGTATGTCAGAAATGTCTCTTTACTGTCACCTGTTTGAGCATTGAGCATGTTTGTCTTGTCAGTGAGGCCACATGGCCAGATTAACACTGTCCTGGATCTGCAAATAGTGATCAGATGAAATAGATGTTGTGCAAAGGTTTGATATTTGATTTGAAATTATTGGAACATAGCCTAGTTGTTTCTAAATATAATTGGCACAAGCATATCTGCTTTTAGACCAGGGTTTTCTGACACTATGTGTGATTATGTATGTTTAGGTACTGGTGGAGTTGCTCTGGGGATGTACAACACAGACAAGTCAATCTGAGACTTTGCTCACAGCTCTTTCCAGATGGGGTTGAACAAAGGCTGGCCGGTGTACCTCAGGACCAAGAACACCATCTTGAAGAAATATGATGGCAGTTTCAAAGATATTTTCCAGGAAATCTATGACAAGTGAGTCCTCAGTGAAATGGTTGCTTGTGAACTGTCATTGAATAAATTCCCCCCAGTAATTGATCTAGTTACAGTGTTTTTTGACCTAAAGAAAATGAGTCCAAAACCGCCTGTCATAAATTTAAAGGCTTACATGTAAATCAGTACAATTTTTCCTTACAAAAAGGTTTTCTTCTGTCCTGGCATCTAAGCATAAATGTCTATTCATAATCCCATATGCCCACACTGAATAAGATGACAGAGCGACAAACAATGAGAAGTGAATTCAGAAAGACGATAAAGAGCATTCTGAGCATTCTGACACTGTGTGTGTTGCAGAGAGTACAAGGCTCAGTACGAGGCCAAAGGCATCTGGTATGAGCATCGGCTGATTGATGACATGGTGGCTCAGGCCATGAAGTCTGACGGTGGATTTATCTGGGCCTGCAAGAACTATGATGGAGACGTGCAATCAGACTCTGTAGCTCAGGGTGAGTAAAACATGCAGTAAAATAATGATTCAAAATTATAATTTGCACTCCACAAATGCCAAAAGAAATCTCTGAAAAAAGTTACCAGATACTAAAATGAATTGTTCAGCATTGAACATTAAAAAAAAATGTATGTGGTGGATAATCTCAGTGTACAGTACCGTTTAAATGTTTGAGGACAGTAAGATTTATTTATTCATTCATTCATTCATTTATTAATTAATGCTTTTGTTCAGTATATTAAAATAGAAAACATTTGTTTTAAGTTGTAATATGTGCCCCTGGACCACAAAACCTGTCTTAAAGGAACACTCCACTATTTTTGAAAATAGGCTCATTTTCCACCTCCCCTAGAGTTAAACAGTTGAGTTTTACCGTTTTTGAATCCATTCAGCCGATCTCCTAGTCTGGCGGTAGCACTTTTAGCTGTAGCTTAGCATAGATCGTTGAATCTGATTAGACCGTTAGCATCTCGCTCAAAAAGGACCAAAGAGTTTCTATATTTTTCCTATTTAAAACTTGACTCTTCTGTAGAAGATCGCAGTGCCTGAAAATAGGCTTATTGGAAGTTACCTAGCTGGGGACTATTTTCAGGTGCTGCGTAATATCATTGTGCCTGCTGCACCCATGGTACGGCAACAAAGTTCCTTGATTATTACATCGGAATGAGAGTATAGTTCCTAGTCATATCGGCCTAGAAATCGCAACTTTTCATTTTCCGTCAATCTTAGTGCACAATGTAACTACAGAAGAGTCAAGTTTTAAATAGGAAAAATATAGAAACTCTATGGGAGTTGGAAAATGAGCCTATTTTCAAAAATAATGGAGTGTTCCTTTAAGTCGCTGGAGTATATTTGTGGCAATAGCCAAAAAAATAGGGTCAAAATTATTGATTTTTCTTTTATACAAAAAATCATTAGGACATTAAGTAAAGATCATGTTCCATGAAGATATTTTGTAAATTTCCTACTGTAAATGTATCAAAACATAATTTTTGATTAGTAATATGCATTGCTAAGAACTTCATTTGGACAACTTTAAAGGCGATTTTCTCAATATTTTGATTTTTTTGCACCCTTAGATTCCAGATTTTCAAATAGTTGTATCTCGGCCAAATATTGGTCCTATCCTAACAAACCATACATCAATAGAAAGCTTATTTATTCAACTTTCAGATCATGTATAAATCTAAATTTTCGAAAAATTGACCCTTATGTCCAGGCCACGGTCACATATTTAGCCATATGTTTTAATCAAATAAATTAATTTAATTTTAAACATTAAATTATCTTGCTAACTCCAATCTTTGTGCGTGTTTTTGTGGTGGCTTGGTGGCTTGAATCTGCTTTAAAACCTATCATGCATTTGCGTAATGACATTACTCGGTAAATGAATTATGCAAAGTATCATGAAAAATAATTTATAGTGAGTAAGCTCACTGTTCTCTGTCTCTAGGTTATGGGTCATTGGGTATGATGACCAGTGTGCTTGTGTGTCCTGATGGGCGTACAGTAGAAGCCGAGGCAGCTCATGGCACGGTTATACGGCACTATCGCATGCACCAGCAGGGCAAAGAGACGTCCACCAACCCTATTGGTGAGGAAAACATACTTGCTTTACTTCCACTCCTAATCAATCATATCCACAGATTATGCACACGAAACTGTTTTTCATGATAATTTTTGTCCCATCAGCCTCTATCTGTGCGTGGACACGAGGGCTGCTGCACCGGGCAGAGCTGGATAAGAATGCAGAGCTGCGGGTGTTTGCTGAGGCATTGGAGGCCGTTTGTGTCGAGACCATTGAAGCTGGCTTCATGACCAAGGACCTGGCCATCTGCATCAAGGGCATGTCTAAGTATGTCCATTATCTACTCTGGGACACTTGCTCTGAAACATTTGGTATTTATTGTGGATCATATTTGGTTTGAGTGGTGTTGGACTGCATGAATTCAGCGTTAAATGCTTGATATGGCATAAAAAACATTGAAAACTTGATATTAATGCAGATTTTAAAGGATAGCAACAGTGTAAAGTTATTTTAGATTTTATATATATTTTTTTTTCTGTTTATTTCTTTGCAGTATCACACGCTCTGATTACCTCAACACTTTTGAGTTCTTGGACAAACTGGCCAAGAATCTGAAGATTAAGTTGTCAAGCCAACCCAAACTGTAAAGCTGCTGGGTGTTGACGGGGCGTTCACACACGCACACACTGACGCTCAGGCCTCAACTCACGTCAAGCCGCAGACTCTGTTAGTCTCAGTTCCTGTCTAACTGGGACCAAAGACAGAGAAATATTTGACTTCACCACTACAACCAGTAGGGGGACCAGTGCACTTTCAAATGGAAGATTAGAAAGTGTCTCTTTAAATGGAAGGAGCTTCTGTAACCTTCATTATGCTTTTAAAAACAAATTAGAAGCATTCATTTAGTAAATTTTATCACTGTTTATACATTTTAACATTGCAAAGTTTTTTTTTTTTTTTATTATATCCCCTGTAGTGCAAAAATATATTTGTATTTTTGTGCTACTGCTATCTCTCAGGTGCTTGAACACCTGTTGCCTTATTGTCTGCATGTGTAGTTGTCTTGTCTTCGGGCATCCACTCTTGAAGCCGTCCCAGAAACAGTGAGATTAGGCCTTAACAGTATAAATACCTGCTTTTAACTGAAATACTGTTAGTTCACACCGGTAGACATTCCTGTTCATTGTTCACTCTGTACCACGTCTGTCACTGCATATATAGTTCTGTTTATGTCAGTCTGTGTGCTTATGTGATCAGGTCTTGTGTTATTATGACGTCAATAATAAATTAGTCTTTTTAAGAAGAATATCTTGTGTGTTTTGTCACTGTCTGATCATCTTCTTTTTTTTTTTTTAAAGAAATTAATACTTGTATTTGGCAAGGATGCATTAAATTGATCAAAAGTGACAGTAGACATTTATAATGTTCCAAAGATCTCTATTTTAAATCAGTGCTATTCTTTTGAACCTTCTATTTTTGAAAGAATCTTGAATAAACTTGAATTAATTATAATTTCCACAAAAATATAAAACAGGACAGCTGTTTGCAACATAATCACCATATCAGCGTCACAGTTTCCACAAAAGTATTAAGCAGCAGGATTGTTTCCAACATTGATGATAATCAACAATCACCAAATAAGCATTAGAGAGATTTTTAAAGGATCATGAAAATTCAGCTTTACCATCACAGGAATGAAATAAATGTTAAAATATATTAAAGTAGAACACAATTATTTACATTTGTAATATTTCCCATCTTTTTTAATGTATGTTTGATTTTACCAGTCCCAAACTTTTGAACGGTAGTGTACATTGAATAATGGACTACATTTAGAACTTTACTTGCTGAATCGAATTCATATTGCTGTGTCCGTCTCTAGCTGCCTGATGAAATCATAAGGAGGTTCGTACCCTACACTAGATAGCAGCACAATGACGTCAAGACGGACAGCTTTTTAAACGGAGCCTGAACGTTTTTATAGCGAATAACAGGATTTTCTAATTCAGTGGTTCCCAACCCTGGTCCTGGAGGCACCCCAACACTGCACGTTTTGCATGTCTCCTTAATCAAACACACCTGATTCAGGTCATCATCTCATTAGTAGAGACTCCAAGACCTGAAACGAGTGTCAGAGAAAGGAGACATGCAAAATGTGCAGTGTTGGGGTGCCTCAAGGACCAGGTTTGGGAACCACTGTTCTAAATCATTCGCTTTTAATAGTATTATTTTTAGTATTATTAAACATTAAATGTGCCATGTATTTATTTGGGAGAGTTTTGAAATCAGTGATTGAAGGGAAAATAAATTCATTAAAACATGAAAAACAGTAAAATAGCCTATGTATCATCACTTCAGGCACATGAATAGGATGTGACTTCCACCAAGCGACCGGAAAATTAGTAGAGTATGTCTGAGCACCAAATAGTCTGAACACAGATTGCTACCTACACACTCCATGCCAAGTGATCTTGACTTTATTAGATGACTGTGACAATGGTTTACCCGAGAGAGAGAGAGAGAGAGAGAGAGAGAGAGAGAGAGAGAGAGAGAGAGATGCCTCAGACTGTCACCATTGTGCCATGATAATTGGATTCTCCCCGTGTGAATGGAGACTCATTCACAAGCTTTGTTAGTGTAAAGATTACTGTTGTGCTGCAGGAAGTAAAGCCTTATGAACATGAAATAGAGGCCAGCGGTGATTCCGACGTCAATGATGTAAAACAAGCACAAGCTGAGGTCACTGGAGCACCGTAAAGTCCACTGCTATTCAAACCCCGCCCCCAAAAGATTTCATTGGGCAATTCAACTATGTATCACCTATCAAGAAAAGTTCAAACTTGATGGATTCAGTTCAGAGAAATGAATTCTTTAGAGATTTGCTGAGTTTTCACGATATATATTTGGATATATTTCTATATTTCAACTGTATATTCATTTCAAAATATACAAAACAATATATTGCTAATATAGATAATTTTTTATGTGATTTACTTACATTTCTTCATAGATTTTTGGCTATTTTGTAATATATTTAAATGTATTTATAATGTTCAAAATATAGTTACAAAAAATATAAATAAAATTATATACAAAAATAATTTGGTATTTTACAACCAATGGGACAATGTTAAAGCATTTTCTCACAGGTCACAAAAACAGTCAACATCAAAACTGCATTATTTGCACCAAGCACACCAGCATGTCTGACCCTTCAGAGCCTTAAGAAGGACATGGACGTTGAAAATTAATAAACAGATGAATGATTGCGATATGGCTTGATGTTGTTTCTGTCTCTCTCTCTATCTGAGAGTACACCTTACTTCTGTTGGGAACGCAGTGGTTTCCATGGGGACACATAGCCACTCTACTCTTCAAAAGCGGGCCGAGCAGAGGCAGAGGGGCCCTTTGTGTTGGAGAGGAAAGTGAGGAACAACGCTGGGTAGATGAAAGCCCTGCTATCCTTACGTCCAATCATAATTTAGTCATCAGTGCTGGAGCGCAGAATCCAAATAGACACTGAAAACACAAACAGAGAAAAAGAGAGGCATGTGGGTCAAGATTTGAGCAAGAGAGAGAGATGGGAGGCTGATATGAGAATACATTTCAAAGAGATAAAGGAATAGTTGTGCTGTAGCTCAGGCTTGTTTTTTCATGCTGATGATCTATTCTCTGTGCTGTAGTTTGTGCTGAAATGATGGCGCCCACTTTCATCCAATTTGAGAAAATTATGATGCATCAACTCCATTGTTCAAACCAAAAATAGCAACCTTGTTTATTAGGACATACTTCTTCTTTGCCTATTAAGGGAGTAGATGTGGGCTTTAGATGGCTGATAGATTTGTTTACTTGTAAAATTTGTTGTTAATTAAAGGTATTATGTAAACTTACTAAAGAATTACAAGTACAATCCATAACTACTTATAACATAGCAGACTTTTAGGGGTAGTGCAACAACCAAAGCTTTTGAAGAGCAGCAAGACATACACACAGTATGACTGTGTTAGGTAAAACCCAACAGACAGCTGTAGAAATACACTACCATTCAAAAATGTAGGGGTCAGTAAGAATGCTTATTTCCATCAATGCTGCATTTATTTGGTCAAATATATTTAAAACAGTAATAATGTGAAATATTATTACAATTTAAAATAACTCTTTTCTGTTTCAGTTATTTTTTCAATCATAATTTTTCCTGTGATGGCAAAGCTGAAATTTCAGCATCATTACTCCAGTCTTCAGTGTCACATGATCCTTCAGAAATCATTCTAATATGCCGATTTGATGCTCAAGAAACATTTCTTACATTGTTGAAAGAGTGACTGAAAGTTTAAAGAACATCATTTGGTTGAAATTGTAATATTTTGTTTCATTACCATCATGGCTACCCACTGCTTCGGGTGTGTGTTCACTACTCACTGCTGTGTGTGTGCACTTGGATGGGTTAAATGCAGAGCACAAATTCCGAGTATGGGTCACCATCCTTGGACGCACGTCACATCACTTTCACTTTTTCACTTTCATTTTCAGTTCCCAGAATTTTGAACAGTAGAGTAAGGGCTCATTTACAAAAAAATGATCAAAATAAAACAATCAAAATGGTATAAAATCTATGATAAAATTACTTAAATGTTGGCCAACAACATCCATTGAAAGATGTGATTTGAAGTGGCACAAGCACATATGAACCTGAATCATACAATGAATCACATTTAAAAATACATTTATTATGTATTATTTATATCAACCAGTTAGGTGGACTAGCATTTCATTTTTGCTGCCATTTGACAAGGTTAGTAAGGTTAATGAAGATAACTTCATAACCACCTAGCTGGATTAACATTTCATACAGTTGCTGCTAATTGTCAAGGTTTGCCAGGTTAGCGTTTTGACACTGTTTGCTGTGTCCTTTCTAAAAAAAATATTCTCTTCTCGTCCCTCTCTACATGTCACTTACAGCGGCCTGTCCAATTGCAGACTCTCTTAATTGTCTCATAACAACATAAAAAAGAAGATAGAAAATAAGCATTCAGCACGAGATCAAATGGGGGTCTATGTAGGTCACGCACAGTATGGCGCCTGCAAGTTTACAGCTGGTGCTCGTACCACCATTATCCCACAACAATATCGCAGAGAGGAACTTATTTGAGCCCATTAGTCCATGTCCACTCCTCCTACATTAACAAAGCCTTTCTTTAAACGAGCCAAGACAATAAGCTCTCAGAAAGGGTAGCAGGGGGGAGAACAGGGGGACTGGAGGGGAGGTGGCAGGTTTAGCCCGGAGTCCACGATAATGACTGTTTCTGTCCGTGGCCTGAAAAAGACTTGAATAATGTTTTGTTTTCTGTGGGGACCCGAACAGTAGATGCAGGCCTGGCTTCAAGAACGGCAAGCTTTTGGCTATTGGCTAGTACAAAAATTAAATCTCATCTTTGCCACTCACACCAAACCTCTTGGCTTTATTATCATACAAAGTCTTAATGTTGTCGACCACAATTTAAGAATGCATAGATCTTATATGCAGTTAGAGAATTTGTATGGCAATTAATTCTAGGCCCACGTGGGTTGCTAATGACTGTGATATATGTGCAGTTTGTGTGAGATGTTGGTCTGAGTTTGTGAGAAGAAAGACTGAAAAAATACAATCTCTGCAGTATTACAGAGTAGCTATAAAATGATTTTACACACTCCTACACAACAACTCTTGTCATATGCATGTATGTATGAACCAAGAGCTCCTAAAAAACACAACAAATTCCTTGTATGTTTGCACACACTTGACGAATAAAGCTCATTCTGATTCAGATTCTGATAGTGGAGGTTTGGTGGCATGATGTCAGGAAGCATATTTTGTTGATGGGTAATAGAGCCTATGTTATTTTGCAAACCTTGAGAATTTGTTATGACTTTTAATACCCCTCCTTCTATAGTCATTGTGTTAAGAAGGAGAAAAAACGTATATTGCTTCACTTGAGTAAAAAAGTAAATGCTGTTATGGTGTCATGTATGCACTGTACAAACACCATACTGAAATATTATGTCCATGAATTTATGTGGTAGTCCAAGATACATTAAATAATACCATAATACTATTTGGAATATATTATTTTAATCATGACATTAAATGATTTAAGTATGTGGGAATATAACGGCAGTCGGAACCATTTAACGCAGGGTGTTGTTTCACCCGGTGCGCATTTTCGCTGACGGAACTGAATGTGACAGATTGTAAACAGATGCGGGTGAGTCATTTCCACATACAAATAACATATTATTCGCTCTTTTCATGCTTAGACTTTTAATTATAGTGATTATCTGATTATATTTGATTCATACACTTGTTACATTCGCTGTGAGTTTAACACAATCAGATGACACAAATGTCATTGTCAGATGATGTAGCTGAGTGCTAACTAGCTTCATGATGAAGTCATCGGCTGAATTCATAGAAGCAGCTGCTAGTAAATAAAAACACAATCTCGGTCAGAAGAGGGGGAAATCTAGATAGTAGAGTTTGTTCATCGTCTTTTTTTTTTTTACGTATGTTCTCGTATATCTTGTAGCTTGTTTGTGTGTGTGTGAACTGCCAGTCCGCATCAACTAAGTAAGATTATTCAGGATTCTTGTCGATTTAACGTAAATGTTGTCTATGGTTTTTAATCACTGAAGAACGTCTGGACAGTCAGCATTAGATGGCTGAAGTAAATCAGCTCTGTCTGTTTTGTCAATCAAGTCGCATTTGTTTATATAGCTTTTTATACGATAAAGATTGTTTGTTTCAAAGCAGCGTCACAGTAATAAACCGAAAAAATAACAGTGCTAATGTTTTAAAATGTATCAATTTTGAAATTAATTCAATTCAGCTATAAAGCAGCTCTACAAAAGGCAATAGTGTTATTATTCAACAAATACAGCTGAATATTAATTCTGAATTGTCTTTTAAACCCCAAACTGAGCAAGTCAAAGGCAACAGCGGCAAAGAACCAAAACTTCATCAGGTGGCAGTATTGAAGAATAACAACACGTTTCTTCTTACATCACTAGCAAAAATGTAGCAAATAATCTTTTTTTCTTTTTCCATTGTATTCTTTGAAGATGGTATCATTAGCATCTGAGACCACAGACCGTACTTTTACAGTGTAACAGGTCAAAAGATAAGCAGTCTAGGTTACTGGCAGGGTGATTGGTCATGTGTTTCCTCTCAGTCAGATCTATGATAATATGATTTCATGTTCCAGAATGATGACATACATTTTTGCTCATCACAGTATAACCCTTATTCATTGTGGCAATAACCTGAATATGTTGTATAAAATGGTGTGGTGTAAAGCTTGGTGTGGAGATTGATGTTTGTTGTGAGATGGTTAAAAATAGAATGGTAGAGAAGGGCCTCCACATCACTGTCTGAATAATTTGTCTAAGCAGAGGTGTGAACTGTGAACATCACCGGCTCAAGTTTTTACTGTAGCAGGTCTGGTTCTCAAGGCTGGCTGCTGCTCTAGACCAGTGGTTCCCAACCCTGGTCCTGGAGGCACCCCAACACTGCATGTTTTGCATGTCTCCTTAATCAAACACACCTGATTCAGATCATCAGCTCATTAGTAGAGACTTGACTTGAAATCGGTGTGTCAGAGAAAGGAGACATGCAAAATGTGCAGTGTTGGGGTGCCTCCGGGACCAGGGTTGGGAACCACTGCTCTAGACTACTTAGTTTTTCAAAACTGTCCAGAAAACTTTTGATTGACCATTTTAAAGGGATAATTTACCCCAAAATCAAAAAATCAGTTGTCATTTACTTTGATGCTCATTGATTTCCTGTTGGTCTCGCATTATCTTTCTTTCTTTGTTTCTCTGTTTTTTTTTTCCATGGGTCTGGTGAGTCTCTGATCTGAGATGATGTAATGGCCTTTTAATAATTGATGGTTTAAAGAAAGTGAAAGACCCCGAGTCGGAGTGCAGAGGAAATCAATGTTAGTGTGGGAGGAGGTAGACATGAGTAAGATGAGAAGAGGCTGCATGTTCATGAGAAATGAAAACAGAAAGAAGCCGTACTCATGTTTAGAAAGGCAGAGAACCCCACCCCAGGCTGGAAACTTCCAGTGATGATCACGGTTTGTCTGTGCACCCGAAGCTCTGGAACGTTAGGTAGGCTGCTGAACGGATTCCACGGCCACCAAGGTAGTAGTGTGAAATTGATGGTAGCTTACTATGATTATGCCATGAGTGTTAACACAGGTCAAGGTAAGTGGAGTTCAGCTGCTGACTGTATCTCTGTTCCAAATGATAGCTAGCTGCCTACCTCTACGGCATTTTATGCCATTGTTTCAGAAGCCATACCAAAAGGAAGCAGCATTATGGGCCATTCACACAGAATACGTTTGTGTGAGATGCAGTGGAATAGAAAAGAACACAGGCTCTTGATACTTGAGTTTCTTTTAACTTTACACAGAAGTTTATATGGAAGATGCTGAAAAAACAGCAAGATGTGGTGCAACAGGAAAAGTTGTCTATCTAGTGCGTTTACATAGAAAATGCAAATGCACCTGGTGAGGACACACACCTCCGAACATTTGATAAGAATCGTACTTTGAACCTTTAAAAAAGTAAGTTCTTTATAGTTATAATTTGTGTAGAATGAATGTAATCTAGATGTACAACTTTTTGTCACATTGTCACTGTCACGTGACCTGTCAGCGCAAGTTGTGTCACTTCACTGCCGTTCACAACTCCACTCCCCTGGATTCATGGAATAGTAAAGTGTCCACTGGATGTGCATTTTGAAATCTTAGAGTCAGCAGAAGTAGTAGGTCATCCGGAGATTTTTGGTCTATTTTATTTTAATATAATTATTGTGAATTTGTACACAAAGTGTATTGACTGTGTGTTGTTGATTATGTAGAGCATTCAAAGTCAGTCTTTTAGGATCTTCTGTTTCATTTAGGATGCCACCTTAGCAGGCAACTGTCTATATAGGTGGTAAACAGCAAGGAAGCTTACTAGAGTTTAGAACAAAGCAACCATGTCTTGAATTTTTTTTTGTTTTTATTGTCTATTTGGGGCTCAACTGTTGTACAATTACTGTTGTCATACTTTTTGCTCAAAGGCTGATCATACTAGACTAGACCATCAGCTGTTCATGGAGTTACTGCTGTATTTACTGACCGTCATGTGCTTTTTTCTCTTGTTTGTCTAAATTCAGGATGTCGTGTCCTGGGGAAGGACGTCCTGGTGCCACATTGCATTTATCACTCTGAATTACTGCCTTACAGACTGCAGTGATTTAATTGAGGCACTCATCTGAATGAGGCAACACTTGTTCTAGACAGCACTGTTTGTACTCACCTTACCCAGTGCTGATACTGATAGCTGGCATAGCGGTCAGTTCTCATTAGGTTCTTGATTAACAACATTGGCTCATAAAGTGACAGTCCTGGAAGGGGTTCAGGTCTTTGTGGACCATCTGTTTTGCTGCACTTTCTTTTGGGTTCGGACAGCAGATGTTTCGTCTGCGGTGCCCTCAGGTCTTTCAATCCTGTCGTGTCTACCCTCACTCACGTAAGGAATCGGTCTGTCCGCTCCACCCCTCTGCTTCCTCTGTGTCGCCAAAACTGTCAAGGTGATGGAGGGTCTGGAGGTCGAGGACATAAGCCCCGCCCTCGAGGCCACTGAGGACTTCTTGCACTGCCTCGATGACAATCAAGGAGATGGCCAGGTACGTCCGCCTAAGCATAAAGAGGCCTCCACCTTGGACAGGTTAAACTCCAGTGGGGTGTGGGGGCTACTGGCAGGAAGGCAATCCGAGATATCACCCAGCAATATGGCGTGGGCGGAGCAGACGTCTTTCACTGTGCTTGGCCTGCGACATGGAAAAAGGAACCGGGCAAGATCTACCAACGATTTGGCGGCTCATGCCAAAGAAACAAACTCTACCACCAATACATGCAGCGGTGGCTTCAAACGTGGCCACAACCGCTCCCGTTCAGACGTCAACAACCGCACTTACACTGATAATGGCATGCCTGCCATTGACAAAAATACACTCAAGAACATGGCACTGAATGACCACAGAGATGGTAAGAATTAAACTAAAATTTATTGTCTTTATTAATCATTCATATATTTATTTTGAATTGTTGTGTGGTGCAGAGGTCAAACAAGTTCAATTCATATCTCATTCAAAACCAGGTATTTCACTTACAAGATTCTGTCCACACTGAAAGTGAAAATGCTGAGTGATGCCACACAATCACAACCATAGAGCTTTATTGATACTTAATAGCGCAACAGTGCCATCCATTTTTTTCAGCGGCCTTGGTTCTGGAAACATTTTTCCAATTCATTATTTCCAACAGGCATTTTTTTTTTGTAAGAAGTTAGAAACCATGAGGTGATTCACAACATTTGAAGCAGAAATGTGTGTGTGTGTATATGTATGTGTGTATATATATATATATATATATATATATATATATATATATATACGCATACATACACACATTTAAATTTTTTATATGATTATATCATTCACTATTCACACATATCAGTGGTGTGCAGTAGTGTTCTGAAATGAGGAGGCAAAGTCCTCAAATTTGTATTTAATTTTTTTATGAAATGTAAATTCATGCCAAAGTCACATTTTCTTGGTTAAATAAACATGACTTCCACTCTCAGAAAAAAAAATTCTGTTTTTTATTTTTCCATTAACAATGTAATCAATATTATATTTATTAAAGCCAAGTATGAATCTCATCAAGTTAGCATTTTACATTTATTCCAAAATAATAACTCAAAGCAGTAACAATTTAAACAATATGTTTTATTTGTGAAATTATGTTCAGCTGTTCTTCTTAATAGTTAACTTTTTTATTTTTCATGTCATCAGTCCTCAAAGCTCTGTAAATATTGGTCACAGATACAGATATTTACTTTAAATTGCACCAAGGTCACTAAAAACTCCCACAGATCATGTTTTCAGGCCATTTCAAGTCTTATTTTGACGTAACAAAGTGGTTATATCTAAGTGTGTGACTTGTTTACTTACTTTTTTAAATTAGTATTGCCATTAACACCATTATATTGTTCATTCAGAGTGATTCGCGAACATGGAACGCACACAAACACAAGAGGCGGGATTTATTGCATGAACCAATCACAGATGATCATAACCAGTCATATCCAATCATATCGCGATGGAGGCATTGTCTTCTCTCACGTGATTTTCCCCATTCACTCTCAATTACCCCCCACCAAACCAAAGTCCCTTTAAGGTCATTTAAGTCATTTCGAGGCCCTTTAAGGGCATTTTAAGTAATTTCACTCAGTGGCCAACGCCTCTTGGGCATGCAAGTGCAGCTCCTATCACTTTGAATGGGGAAACATCATATTCTCCAAAACTGTTCGCCAAGCTTACGGTTAAATTTCATATTTGAAATCACCAATGAAATTTGACAACAACTGTCTCATAAATGTTGTTTCTTTTGCTCTAATAGCATTAAAAAAAATTCTAACGGCAGCTGCAGTGACTTTTATTCAGAAGGCGGGGCTTCCTTCAATAGAGCGGCTGTATTGAGCATTGCATTTTTCCCATTCTAAACTATATGAGTGACACGTCTTGGGTATTCTATAGTCTTTGACCAAACCCACCGAATGCTTTAGGGCTTCAGTTAAAACTCAATGGGCTCAGGGGAGGCACTGCCTCCGTTGCCACCTCGGAGGAAACGGCCCTGATACATACACACACACATATATATATGTATATGTGTTTGTGTGTGTTTTTCTTTATTTTTATCAGTGAATGGGCGCTGAAGAGATTCTTTGATTGTTGGCAATTTCTTTGCAGAATCATGGCTAATTTAGTTTTTCATCAGGAATTCCACTGTTAAACATTTATTAAAATTATTAAAAAATAAGAATGTGTGCTGATGGCTTCAACAAATAGATATACCATTGGTTAACAACCTCATAGCTTACTGTATGCCTGTTTTTAAAGGTTTTTTTAAAGTTATCGTTAAAAATGTATTTCTTTATGGAGAAAATGAATGGGACTTTTACCTCCGGAACCCGGCTGTTGCATTGCATATACAGTTGCATTAAATAGGACTTTGGACCAATAAAATTTCACTGTCCCACTTGTCACTTGTTGTGAATGATTAGGACAAAAACTCAACATGGAAAAGACTATTCACTTGCTAAAATGATCAAATGATTTTATCACTTTGCACACTTTATTAAAATGTCACGTGATGTTGTAGCTTTTAATCTCCCCACACCTGTGATTTGTTGTGTCTGCGTTTCTGTCAACACTGCTCGCCTGCGCTCTTTGCAGGAATCACCTCCTTTCATGTCGAGGGGGTTCAATGAGTTTTTGCCTATTTATGGTTTGGCCTGTTTATTTTTGTGTGTTTTCGTATGAAAGGCTTTATTCAGACAATGTCATCCCAGAACAAGAACAGTAAAGACAGCAAGCATGTTCATCATAATATTGCGCTATGATTTCATACAATACATATTATTCACCAGTACAAACTGTCACATTAAGCTTTTTATATCCAGTGTAGTCTGATTTAATTCTGTCTTAACTCATTTTGAAAAGGCTGATTTATTTCTACATCCAGTAAATCAGTACTAGGTTTTGCAAAATGGCAGGTGATACCAATCCTCTTGGCTGTCCTTGCATCTGTGTTAAAACTTAATGGAGCAAATTGTTAATTACACCAAAATGTGCCAAAGGGAGCAACTGGAAATAGAAGTAAGTTCCACGCTCAAATGCCCACTGATTCTTGAGTGACTGGGATTGAATTCTAAGTGACATTAAGGTATTGGCAACCCACCCAGTTTCTAATGCTGATAGATCTACTGATTAAGACTGGAGAAACCCCTACGCACCTCACTGCACAGGTCTCAGTGTTTGCGTTATGCTTGACTTGGTTCTGTAGTTCATTGCAAGCATCAATTTCAATATAGACTGCTTTGTTTGCGCTTATTCTTCAACATCTTGATTTTTAACTCCGAGACTGGCCTTAGATTCAACTTAATTTGAATGTTGTTTTCTTTCAAATATAAATGACATCTTTTTTTAAACACTTTTTACATTTTGCATTTAATTGTTCTCTTTTGTAATAGACGATTACACTAGCGTTCAAAAGTTTGGGGTCAGTAAGATTAATTTTTTTATTAATATAAAGTTAAATTAAGAAAAAAAAATCGAAAAAGATAAATACATTTATAATGTTACAAAAGATCTCTATCTCTGTTCTTTCTAACAGCATATTATAATGATTTCTGAAGGATCATGTGACTGTAGTCATTACTTAAGTAATGACTGCTGAAAATCCAGCTTTGCCATCAGAGGGATAAATTACATTTTAAAATATATAAAAAATGTAAAATGTTTTTTTTAATTTGTAGTAATATTTCATAATGTTGCTGTTTTTTGCTGTCACAATCTTGCTGTTTTTGATCAAATAAATGCAGCCTTGATAATCATAAGAGACTTATTTTAAAAGCAATTGAAAAAAAAAAATCTTACAGACGCCAAACATTTGAACGGTAGTGTAATTTCAATCTCTGGCCTTCTAAATGGATTAGGAATATTTTTACCATGTGAAGGTTAGTGGTTGTCAAATTTATATTTTTCATTTTGGTCTCTGACAATCAGTGTAACAAAAATTGTCTTTAATTGAAGTGCAAAGTGGGTAGAGGTTATACTCAGCTTTTCAGCTGTGTTTATCATGACGTCATGTTATGATGTGACTCTTCCATGTGTTCTGCATTCTGTGTTTGATTACAGCAGGCCTGAATTGAGTCGTGCCTACTCATTTGCATGTTTATTGGACCTCAAGCAGTACAATTTTATTGTTAGTTGAATACAGTTATACAGGTTTAAAATTGGATTTACACTGCAATCGTACTGGATCTCGCTAAAGGAAATTGCAGGGTTTATGGATAAAGGATTAAGGAGTCAATCAAGGTTGCTTGATTGTCTAGGTTTGTTTTGTCAAACTGAAACGAATTAACCACCATGCAGGTATACTTTTTTTTTTAGTTATATTAGTTTAAGAGACAATGGCAAAACTGAATTTTCAGCAGCCATTACTTATAATATTCAAGAAACATTTCTTATTATCGTCAGTACTACTGTGTTGAGGTATGGGGTAGGATCTAAAGTAAGGTCATGCAGAATAAGGCATTAATATGTGCTTTATAACTAAGTACAAATAAACAGCCAATTTAATATGCATGCTAATAAGCAACTAGTTAATTAATAGTGAGAATTGATCCCTAAACTAAAGTGTTACCCTTCATTGGCTTGATCAGTTTAATGCATTTGAATAAAATGATTGATTTATTTAAAAAAAAAAGAATGGTAGCATATATTTAGAACTTGTTTGCTTATATATTATATAAATAAGTCGCAGTAAACTTTAGTAGTTTGGTCTTAAAAATGTCCAGATTACATTTGCTTTCACATTCTGGCTCACTGTTTGCATTTGTCTGCTTTTTTCCTTTCCTGCTCAGATTTTGAGTCATTAATGATGACTGTTTCCCTCGGTCCCATCCATAAGTGGTAGCACCACTAATACTGGTTTTATGTGCCATGTCTGTCTCAAATGGGTCTTTTAGTCACTTGCAGATGAAAAGGTCTTAGAAATGTTCAGGCTCTGCAGGCAGACTGGCCTTGCACCAGCTCTCTAATTGGGTCATGTCAGCACGCCTCACGTCCTTTCTGCCGTGAAATTAGTAGTGACACTTTCCATAGCTTCAAGCTATGCACCTTTGAAGACCTCAGAGTGCAAGGAGCCCCCAAACATCCACAATGATGCTCCAGAGTGCCAAAGCACATCATCTGTTGTAGCTTTTACTGGCTAGCCAAATAAACCCAACCCTCTGAGCTCACAGCTTATCAGCACAAGATGGAGGGGACTGTCCGTTATGTTACAGATGTATAGGAAGGTGCAGTTTTAGCTGGTACATTAGGGATAAGACTTAAAGAAAACAATTGCTTTAATTTACCCTCCTCCTGGCCTCTGTCTGTTTCTATGGGTCTGGCCAGCAGGACCTGATGCCCGGGGCACCCAGCAGGTTCCCGAGGGCTGAGAGGAAAATGGGCAGTTTCCAGCCAAGGAAGTGTAAGGATGAGCGGTGTTGTGGACCAAGAGAGGAAAGGAGATAAAGGAGGGAGTATGTGAAAGAAATGGACAGAGAAAGGAAGGACTGAAAAGGAGTGCCAAAGATTAGGGGTCACTTTTTGCCATTCTGTTTGCACAGCAGCCTGACACACAATAATGTTTCTTCCTGCTTTGAGGTGGCTGGATAAACTGTTATCACATAGCACAATAGCATCCATCATAAATGATGTGAACATCTCTCACACATGGCTCCAGACTAATATGGTGCCAGCATGTTCTGCAAAAGGAGGAACTAGTCATGGTGTGATGGGCAAATAAAAGGAAACCGTAATTATTAACATTGATATATAGCAATTTTTGGACAGGATTTCACACATATATTTTTAACTTTTATAATTTTATCACACAACATTCGTACATTTGTTTAAAAAAAAAAAAAATATATATATAATATATATTATTATTATTATTTTTTTTGCTAAAGTCCTCTGAGAAATGTAATTCTGAAAATAATCTTTTTTTTTGTGGTTTTCTGTAATTCTTAAGGCCAATTTTGCTATAATAGTCCTCTGAGATTATTTATTTGATTTTTTTTGTTGGGTTGGTAAATTGGCTAAAATTTACATTTTTATTTAAAGTCCTCTGAGAAATATAATCCTCAAAGCAAAGTTTTTTTTTTTTAATTCTGTAATGCTTCTCATAATATATTTTGGGCTTTTTTTGTTGGTAAATTGGCTAACAAATGTACAACCATTTTTTTTTTAATTTATTAATTTATTGCTAAAGGGAGAGAGCAGTTGTTAGTTAAAATAGTGTTGGCATTCCCTCCAGCATAAAAGGAAAATCAAATCAATAAGTAGAGTCTGATCACGGACTGCTCACCTTAGTACTTATTGTTGCAAAACAATGACTCAAACCTAAATCAAAAGTATTGTTTGTATTGTACAGTTCACCAGAAAGTACTTGATCCACAATATTTTTCCAAATTCTCCCATGCAATTTCAGTTCTTGTTTTTGCCATTAGCTTGGCATGGTGTAGTAATCAAGTAATCATATTTACGTTTATTTCATTCAATATAAACTGTAGTTTGTTATTGGCATTAAAGGTGCTCTTTCTGACTTTTTTTTTTTCTAGCTCATAAGGAAAGCAGCCCTAGCCTGGTGAAGCAGGGAACACTGGAGCAGAGAGAGGGTCCGTGGGGACGCTGGACCTCCTGTCATGTTGAGCTTACACCCTGTGAGCTGCGTCTCTACAGCCTGGACAGCAGCGGCAACCAGCAGCTATGTGCTGCCCTCTCGCTGTCCCACTGCCAAGGAGTGAGCACGCTCCAGCCGCAGGATGGACGTATACTGCAGGCTGTCTTCTTCAACAGCACTCGCGTGCAGTTACGCGCACCCTGCCAGTGGGAGGCACTGGAGTGGCGTAGACTCCTCTGGGAACGCGTCTTGGCTGCTCGTCCATCCAATTGCAAAGGGGAGCCGGCCCGTGCCAACTCCCCTACCCCTCACGAACCCCATCCAGATGCGGTGACGGTGCCAGTCCCTCGACCCCTGGTACGTCCCACGGCCCTACCACTGTTCACCCAACACTGTGCTGATGTTCTTAAGGCTAGCCTTCTGCACCAACTCACCGACCTCAACAACTGGAGGGCCTTCACGTTTGTACTGAGCCGCACCGAGATGCAGGCCTTTCCGACCGAGGGAAGAGGCCCAGTGTCGGAGCCAGTGTTCAGGTACCCGCTGACCTCCTGTCTGGCTGTGCAGCGGGATGATGAAGATGGAGACACCAGCTCCCGCTTCCAGGTGGTCTTCCCTGATGATGTGCTGTGCTTGCGGGCTGAGAGCGAGTCCAAGGCCCAGGACTGGGTGGAGGCATTGCGCACAGCAGTGACGGCTCAGCGACCACAGTGGGAGAATAACCAAGTGGTGATAAGGAGTAAGCTAGTCAGGGAGCAACGGCACAAGGAGGCCCAGAGAGCTAAACGGCAGTCCGTCACTACTAGCTTTCTCAGCATCCTTACCTGTTTAGCTGTGGAAAAGGGTCTCACGGCTCAAAGCTTCCGATGTGCAGGTGACCACCTTTTTACAATGCACTTTCAACATTTCCTAAATTGTACTAGCTTTTTTGGATTTGGTTCCTCATCAGTAAAATTGTCAGGGAGGAATTCATCAAGAGTCAGTTGCCTTTGCTGAGTGAACATTATGCCTGCATATTTAGTTAAATAGTCTTGATCAAAATGTTCTCTTTTTCTCTTGTTCACATTTGGCCCCTATAATAAGATCTCTATTTAGTCATTAGATTAGAACCCTCCTGATCAATAAAATCCAGTGGTTTTTATTAAGGAAAGGAAATTCCCTTAAAGGAAATTTCGACCCTTTAAATGGATATGAATGAAATGCTTTCCCACCTGGCTGTAACAACCAGCTTTTTAATGCAGGGTATTTGAAAGCCTCATCGAACAATGACAGCAGGCACCTGACAATAATTGGCCCATATAAAGCGGGAAAAATCCCCTTTTAGAATCAAAGGCTCCCTGGATGCTGCGATCTGTGCAGAAGCTAATTGTTTGATTCGGGGCCACGAAAGAGATTTTTTTTGAATGGGACGTGTGGGCCTAAAAAGAATTAAACAGCTGGGTACATCCCTCCGCTCGGCAGTCCCCTCTCTCTCTTTCTCTCTCTCTCTCTCTCTCTCTCTCTCACTCTTTTTCTCTCTAATTTTTATTACCCAAAACTTACAGTTTTGCGACGCTTTCTTTTAATTTTTTTTCCCCCAAACAGATGCTCACACCTGGGACATGCGCCTTAAACATGCTACTATGAACATTTAAGACAGTGGTTCTCAAACCTGTCCTGGAGTGCCCCCTGCCCTGCACATTTAGTATGTCTCCCTCATCTATCACACCTGATTCAACTCATCAGCTCATTAGTGGAGACTGCAAGACCTGAAGTGGGTGTGTCAGATATAGGGAGACATACAAAACTTGCAGTGCTGGGGGTACTTCATGGAGAGGTTTGAGAACCACTGCTGTAGAGCATACAAGGACAGCAGATCAAATGGGAAGATCCAGCTGTAGGTGGGAAAAGAGGGAGTGTAGGGTCAGGTGGAGAGAATGGGGTCCAAGGGACTGCTGTTTACATCAAAAAGATGGGTAGTGCATTTGTCTCAAGCAAACACGTGTGAACACACTTACGCACGCACAACCTTATGCCACCTTTGTTTTGAAGTGGATGTCAGCTTGAATAGGGTACATCAAAGCTGGGGCCTTGTCGTCTTTCACATTTATGGAACTACAAAGCCCCACCCTGGGGTTCTTGTGGCGTGGAACTCAACGGGATGCTTGAAAGTGGAGCGAGTTGTAGCCTTTACAACAAGAAAACAGAGAAACCTTCTCGCACTGAAGGACCAAACACCTCCTACGGAGTCGTAACGTCTATTCTGCTAGAAAACCATTGTGCAAGTGGCACCTCAGAGCGCCCCACTTCACCTTTCTTTTTCCTGAAAATACAGTAGTTGCCATTTTAGTAGTTGCTGCTGAAAATGAAAGAGGGGAATCTTGCGGACAGTCATGGAGTGAACACATCAAACGCCTCTTGTTTGGCACAGCTCCCTGTCTTTCCCACAGTCCCAGGTTGGCCCCACTTTTTGTGCAAGGAACATGCCGTTCCCCTCCACTTATGCTTGGCTATGAGATTGGGAAATGTTGAGAACCGTATTCAATTGTAATTGAATGACCTTCACACATGTTAACTGCAAAGTTGCAGCTCCAACCTGCTAGAATCGGAGGCTTCAGTTGGCTCAGAGTGGCTCAGACATCACTGTACCCACAACTAAGGGGATATTTTCTGTGCTGTCTGTCTGGCTGGGATGTGCAAACTTGCACGTTGTGTGTTTGAACGTATGTGGGAACTCATGTGTGGGGCTGTGCTTTACTGGCACAGGCTGCGATGTCCACAATACACAGAGCCTAGCAGCCAACTCCTTCCCAGAAGTGACATGCTCTCTGGCCACTGTCCAGAAGCTCTGTATCCCAACAGTCGTGATGAAAATTTTTCAGAAATTTGCTAGAAAACTCATTCAGATGATCTTGATCTAATGTGGCTCTTCTGTACATAATTGTTAATAATTG
The DNA here is from genome assembly GCF_001515645.1 of Sinocyclocheilus grahami. Classification (NCBI taxonomy): domain Eukaryota; kingdom Metazoa; phylum Chordata; class Actinopteri; order Cypriniformes; family Cyprinidae; genus Sinocyclocheilus; species Sinocyclocheilus grahami. The sequence continues at coordinate 209,193 of NW_015505425.1, read as the reverse complement.
TTTTGGTACTATGTTTACATGCGATTAAAGCATGCATTTACATGCATTAAGAGTTCCGTTTAAGTAGGACTAATTTGATAATGTCACATTAATGATTTCAAAGTGATATTTGCGAAGTTGGTCTAACAGACCAAGCCTTACAATGTAATTTGCTTTGCATGTTTAAAAAAAGTCCATTATGTTGCTTTATATTGCAAACTGGTGTTTATCATGTTATTTTAAGGTATTATCATAATCATAAACCGGTTTGTAGCGCAAATATTTTCACTGTTTACCACACTTAGGGCTGCACGATTATGACAAAAATCATAATTGTCGATTATTCCCTTGAAATTGTAATTGCGATTATTAATTACGATGATCACAATTTACATTGAATGATGTTTATACCATTGTTTTATGCAACTGCATGACGTATTTTTATATGAAAATAAACAAGCTGAAAACACTCTAACTGAAAAACTTTTAGTGCTTTTCTATAGTATTAAACCTCAAATGTCAACTAAACATCGGATTGGTTTCTTTAAATTATAAAAAAAAAAGTAAAAATGTGAATGGTGTTATAATGTTATACTAAAACTAAAATTAAAATAATGGGAAAACCCCTTAAGATAACATGTAGAAAGAAAAAAAACGCATCTTAAGCACACAGAATAACATAAGTAAACTTAATGAACGATTAATTGCCGCTTTGAACGATTACGTAATTGTGGCATCCATAATTGTAATCGTGATTAGAAATGTAATTAATTGTGCAGCCCTAACCGCACTTGAATATTCTTCTAGTTATTTACCTTCAGTGGCTAAAGAATCGGAAGTCTCACATATTCAACAAAAATGTTTTACTTCTGCATTGCAAAGTAGACACGGATACATCTGACTATAACTGGCCCTAAAAGAGATTATGCACAGTGTGTTATTTAGTCCTTTAAAATCAGTTTTACGCATTGTGTTATGTTTAATTGGACAGACCGATGAAGACATCTACTAACTTGAATTTGAATGTTGTTGTCCATATATTCTCATTTTTATTCCAGAGCATGTGACATATGTGAGCTGTTAGTTGCTGGCTCTTCTGTGATGTTATACAGAAACTATGCTTTGGAAGCCGGTTGAATGCATACAAACATTGCCATCAAGTTTTAGAGTCACTGTTTCTCCTTTAATTTCTTGCAAAAAAATTTTTGTTTTTCTTTTGCTGAAAAGCACGGCCTCAACTAGCTCTCTCTTAATAACGGTCTCTGTAGTATGAGCGCTATACAACGATTTACTATTTTTGGAAAAAGGTGGTATTTGTGGGTTTACGCTCTGCTTGTATGCTGATTACAAGGCAGCTCTGACACACTTCACCCTGCTGCATGGTCTGAGGTTCAGCCCAAATATCAGGCACCCATCAGCTGTGGCATGGGGGACACCACCTCTGACTTTTTATAGTCTGGGGTCCCTGCCCCTAAAAACCTCAAGTTTACATTGGCAGCACAGTGCAGCGCATGATGTTAGTGCCTCAGCTATAGAACAACCCATTATATATTGGTTTGGAAATGGAATAGAGTGAATTTTCTTTTCTTGTTCCAAAATGGCAGTATTCCTTGGCGACGTATTGTGCAAGAGTCTTGTTCACAGAAATAACATTTGCCCAGTTTTTGAAAAATTTATTTTATTTTGCATCCAAAATGGCTAAATATGACACAGTTCTCCTTTAAAATTTCTTAGGGCAGTGCAACAATGTTGCAGGACATGCATAATGTTAATGCCATCATCAAATTATATAGTTAGATTCTTTAAAAAACATGAAACCGTCCAATCTTACCGACCACAAACATTTGAAAGGTAGTTTACATATTACTGTTCATTTTTTTATTCCTTATTTATTCTTATTCTATTCATATATTTAAAATATATGTAATATTTACATTTACAATATTAAATATGTAATGAATTTATGGTAATTTGCTGATACAGTCATTTGTCACAGGCAGCACTAGTCTGTGTCAAGCATGTCTGAATTGGAATATAACGTTGTTCAGTTTATGTGAACTACTCATTTATTTTTTTTGTGGTTTCCAACCCCAACAGCATGTGTACCCATTCACTGTAATTTGTTTGGAAAGAGCAGTGTGAACACATTCTGCTCAACATCTCCTTTTGAACTGCACAAGTGAAAGAACATTACAGGAATACGGCTGAGTAAATGATGCCAGAACTGTAATTTATGGGTGAACTAACTGTTTTAAATCTGATGGTAAATGATGTAATTTTGCTTACATTCAGGGATGCACGTACATCATCGCTGTTTTAGGCTTGGCCCTTTTCAGCCAGCTAACAATGCATCAAAAATAGACCTACAGCGTTGCCTGTAAACACTGTAATCAGTGTCTCCCTTTACAGATATTTGTTTTCTGATTTGTTTTGTTCTCTCTATCCTACCTCCCATCTTGTCCACATTTCTTCTTCTCCCTATGAAGTGTATAGCTGACGCTACGCTCCACCGAAAAGATTGTACTAGTCTATATCCGTCTGTGCCTGTTCCTTTCATTCTTTTTATTCTTTGAACGTCCACACTGTCCCGGCTCTGGTTCTCCCAGATGGTTAGGATAAGGGACACCTGCCATGTTCACAATCACCTGTTTTGGCTCCTTTGGGATAAGCCTTTTGCTGGAGTGCCCTCTGAACTGTTTGAAGACAACTTGAACAACGATTACAAGACAAAGCAATGCACTTTCAGGAGATATCTTGTATTAAATGTGCTCCGGATTTATGCCTGTTCAGTACTAAGAAGCATTTAGATTCTTTCTGTTGTGTCTGGACGGCTAAAAACACCAATTTTTTTTTTTTTTTTTTTAGTTTGGGTTTTTATCAGTGACTCAATCGCTGCCTTTTGTGCAGTACAAATCTTTTGAACCCTCTGGATCATCAGTAATATTTATCTGTGTTTAGCCAGGGTTGTGTAGTAAACCTTGACATATCAGTACACAACCCAAACAAACTGATCACCTTCTGCTAATGATGCTCAAATTTGAACAGGGTCATGCCCTCATCAGTAGATTAGGTGGTTATTAATGTTGTCTTTAACCCAGAGTTGATCTCTCCTGTCCCAGGTTTGATTTGTGTTGTTTGAGGTTCTTCCTTTTTATTGTTGCTTTGTTTTTCCATTTAGGATGTCAGAGGCCAGTGGGTCTGTCACGGTGCGAGGCCAAAGTTTGCTCTTACAGCGGTTGGTACTACTGCCCAGGTTGTCACCAGGACAACCTCTTCCTCATACCTGCTCGTCTGCTGCACAACTGGGACACTAACAAACACAAGGTATGTGTACAGACATATAAACCCCAATCCATACCTTCAGTATCAGTTAATAATTCTGTAAGTTTCCTTGGTGAGTTCAGAAATCAGCTTTTGCACCAACCAACAAAACAAACAATGCATTATAATTAACAACACTGTTTTTGTGGCTCAGGTGTCAAAACAAGCAAAAGAGTTTCTGGAGTTTGTTTATGAGGAGCCCCTGTTAGATGTCCAGCAGTTGAACCCGTGTCTGTATGTGCATTGCGAGGCGTTGGCGGCCGTTCTCAAACTGAGACAGCAGCTCCAGTCTCTCAGGGCTTACCTCTTCAGCTGTCGGGCCACAGTGGCAGAAGACCTCCGCCGCAGGTGAGCGATGCCAAAGAGCAGGAACAGGAAAGGCAGGGTTAGTGAAACTGATCTCAAATTGGACCAATGTATAAGTGAGTTTGTTTCTCACCTATTTAAAAAGGGGTTACGGTAATGCAAACAAATTAAAATCTACTATGGTTTATTAATGTGACCAAATTTATATATTAAAAAAACAACCATGGAGCAAGAGCAAAACTCATTTGGAAGACTGTAGAAATAACAGGTTGTTTCATCTTTACCTTTATATGTTTGCTTTTTTCCCATATAAGAGATTGTATTGTTGTTTGTAACATCAAAACTGTTGGAGTTAGAAAGTCAGTAAGATAAGGTATGCTCAGAAATATTTCATTGATATCAGTGCATGAGTGTATAAATATTTCCTAGTTAATTTTTTTTTTTTAGTAGTCCAGTGTTTCTGATTACATTGTTTGATTTAGGCCAGCAGGGACACACACTGAGCTTTTCCTCTTGTAAGATGGCACTGGAAGTGAATATACTGTGGAACAACATAAATATTTGTGAAGTCTTGCAAGGCACATCAAATAGTTGATGACTGCTGCTGGTTGCATCTGTTTGTTAGTTTTTGCACTGCCAGTATGTACAATTGAGATAGATTGGTTGTAATATATGTATTAAGCATGTAGCACTAACAAAGTATGGATTTTTAGATGCTATTTCAAGGAATGCATTTGCAGTTGCTGGGAGTAAGATCCTTATGCAGATCTTTAGTGGATTCCTAAGGGCCAGGTTCAGCAGGAATTTGAAGGAGCTGTGTTTATGCGAAGGTTTCGGCACTAAAAGGCTTGTCTATGTGATGAATGCTTCATGCTCTTACCAGGGTCAGTGTGGAGACCACGAGATTGAGCTAGAAGGCCATACACATTCACACCATGAGAGACGAACACTTGTACAGCTCTGTGATGAAATATCACATAATGGAAAGCTACCACCAGCTTTTCCCCAAAAAATGGCTCCCCTCCTTTTATATTGACAGTTAATCATCAAAAAAAGACAACTGTTTACTTAATTTAGAGTTAAGTGAAAGTTTATATTTAGATTCTTAAAGGGAGAGTTCACACACAAATGTAAATTTTGTGAAAATGTACTCACCCTCATGTCATTCTAAACTTGTATTACAATCTTTATATATACTGTAAATGTTATTTTGAACTACTTTTTTTTCAGGAATCTATGATGAATAGAAAGTATCATGGTTTCCACAAATATTTAAGCAGCACAACTGTTTTCAACATTGATAATTTTTTTTCTAATATTACTGTATATACTGCATTTTTGATCAAATAAATGCAGCCTTGTTGAGCAAAAAATAAAAATTTTCCAAACTTTTGACTGGTAGTATATGCTGTATATGATCAAACTGTTTTTGTCCATACAATGAAAGACAGTAGGGTCTAAAACAACTTTGGACCCCATTGTGTTCCACAAAAGAAGTTAAGTTTGTATATGTAAATATATGTTTGTTATAGGGTGAGTAAATTATCACAAATGTTTCATTTTTGGGTAAACTAAGAGGAAACTACAGTTTTCTTTCTCCTAGTGTCCATGAAACACATCTTTGGATTGACCGTTCTTTTTGTGGTAAACTAATTTCCATCTTTTTCTATTGAAATAAAGTACGGCATGACAAAAACGTTCAAATAAAAAAAAAACTTCAGATGTTGACTTAATGGTGTTGCTAATGCATTCTTAGCTACATGTTCAGAACACTGTTTGTTGTTTGAATCACTGAATTATTGAATGGGCCAGTACCCTTTCCTATGTATTGGCTCCTTTGAACTCCATGGTGACGTAGAAGCGGGATAGCCGTTTGAAGTCCAGACATGAGGGCTCTAGCAAAGCGAACCTCAGTTTGAACTGAAAATCCTCTCTGAGGTTCATCTCCTTGGAGCGGTCCCAGCTGCCTACTGAGTGGTGACTTTATCTGGCCGCTGTGTTTACGGGGTGCAGCAGCGGTGACCCTAGCAGGAGGCAGCGCTAGAGGGGTAGTGTTTATGTCCAGTCTATTAGCAGGCATCGGGCTAATGCTTCGCTTTTCCAAACAGTGTAGGATTGATGAGGGTGGTGGCGCTAAAATATTACCTTAGCCATTCATTGCACAGCCGGGCGCTCATCAGCGGTTGTGAAGAGGCCCACGAGTGTTTACACTAAGCCACAGAGAGAAGGGTGGGAGCTGTCACAGTCCACACCGTTGAGCCTGATCTAATGCACCTCACTGATCCACACACATGCTTACTACTTTTGTCTGTACCTTTTATTCGTTTTCCCTCATGTCTGGGATTGGGAAATGAGAACCAGTTGAAATTGATGGATAGTCCATTTCCAGAACTATTATGAGCCAGATCTTTTTAGTGATCCAAAACCACACAGGACAGCCAGTGTAGTTCAGTTGATTCCCAAATGAATGACTCTTATAAACCAGTTCTTTTTGTGAATCAAACACATACACCTTACTGTGTTTTGTTGTGCTTAAGACTTGACACTTACATTTAAATTCAGTCATCATTTACTCACCCTCAAGTTGTTACAAACCTGTATGAATTTCTGAATAAATGAAGGAAATATGAAATTTACACTACCGATCAAAAGATTGTTGTTGGTAATGTCTTAATGTAGTGTTGTCAAAAGTACTGATGTCTGTACTTACATTTTAAAAATGTGTCGATACCAGCATTTCCCGCTAGCATTTTGAGCGCTGTTGTGCGGACCCTTAAATAGCTCTGATTGGCCATTGTGTTCACTCGCTCAACAGATACGTCTGTGATTGGCTACAATGATTTCAGCGGATCCCTAATATATCTGCTCATAGACGGATTCGCTGATAGATGCTCAAAATGTTTGCGGGAAATGCTGGTATCGTCACATTTTTAAAATTTCAGTACCGGCATCTGTACTTTTGACAACACCATCTTAACGTCTTATAAACTAAAGTCTTAAAGCTTACTCTGGCTGCATTTATTTGATCAAAAAAAATTGTAATACTGTAATATTGTGAAATATTATTACAATTTCAAATGGCTGTTTTAAATCATGTGTTGGCAAAGGTGAATTTCCAGCTGCCATTACTCCAGTCTTCGGTGTCACATCATCAGAAGTCATTCTAATATACTGATTTGGTGCTCAAGAAACATTTCTTATTATTATCAGTGTTGTGCTGATTAATATTTGTGTGTTTTTTCTGGGTTCTTTTAATATATAGTTCAAAAGAAAAGCATTATTTATATATATATATATATATATATATATATATTTTATTATTATTATTGGAACAATATAAATATGTATATTTTAATATGTAGTTAAGGACATGGATTGCTTGTCACTTAAAACATCAGTGAAAAGGAGTAAATGAACCTTTTGCAATTATTGCTTTACATTTATTCATTAACAAACCAGAACCATTAATTCCTTATGTTTTTCCCAAGCCTTATAATTTTCTTCCACAGAATGGTGTCTGTTCATTTGTTGAAATACTTGGTAGTAAAAAATTAGCACAATTCTCTAAGTAACAGCTACAAGAAGTCTGTTTACTTAAATATGGTGCCTTCAAACTTTACTTCTTTGTCTGCTTTTGATCAATCACCGACTGCAGCATATCCTATAGTTTCTCTGCCTTAAAAGAGTACTTATCCACAGGTGGTTGAGAGAAAGATGTCTCCATAACCAGAAGTAAATGAACACCCAAAGAGACCCAGGTTTCTTTTCACACACTGTCCTGACTTGAACAAGCTTTACAAAGGCTGGCAAATCAGAGTAACAACACATCCGCAGGGATTAAGTTCGGATTTCATCTTGTCATACAGAAGATAGCGCATTATACCATGGAATCTTGTCAGTGCAGTATCTTTTCTTTGTCAGCCTTCCTAAGATGTTCAGTAATACCTCACTTGTTATATCAGATTTGTGGGTATGTAAAGCTTTGAGCTCTGTGGTTTCCAGACCCTTTATTAAGGCATTCATACCTCTCTAAGACCGCAAATCTGTCAGGTGTGATCTGTAAACACTTCAGTGGAAAATTCTTTATTATTAATTATGATTACTTAATAATAGTCCTATTAATAATTCTAAAAAATAAATATTTTGGGGAAAATTTAGTTATATAGCCGAATTGAGATAATTTTGATAAATACGTTTAAAACAAATTTTTTAATGAGTTCACAGTTTTTTTTACTGACATTCAGCTGTATGTGTAGATTTACTAAAGAGCCAACTCAAAAGAACCATTGGTTCAGGAAAAGACAATGTTTACTTGGTCTGTTTTTGATTCACACACACACAAAAAAAATTGGTTAATGAGAATAATTTGTTTGGTAATCAAACTACTCTTGTCATGCTGAATGATTTTGATTCACTAAAAAGAACCAGCTCAAAAGATTCATTTGTTTTGGAATTAGTTGGACTACACTGGTTGTGCTGTGTGATTTTGATTCACTAAAAAAAAAGACATACAAGTAATTTGTTCAACAGTCAAACTACGCTGTTCGAACACTTTGCGCTATAGATTTAGTAGTGATGTTTTCATTTTCCTTTTTTCCTTAATGAGTTGAAAGAACACATACAAATGATCTGACCCGTCTGAGAACAGTACAACATGATCAAGACAGCACATTTACACTCATTTTGGGTTTTAATGCATATATTTCTTAAACCTCAAACAACGCATGACAGCTATTGATAAAGTATAATTTTTGACGTGCCTTACGTCAAACACGCAACAAAGCAGCTGTCATCAGCTCTATTTGTACTAATGACACCTGCTGCAACTCTTGTCTATTGACCCTTAAGCTTTCCATAAACAAATGAAAAGAGATTTCATCCCCAGCTTAGTAAACATCCCACCCCCTGCCTCCATGACTCAGTTTAGACTTAGATTAGCATCGTAATGATGACTTGGCCTAATGAGGCCTGAGGGACGAGCTGTGAATTGGGCTGTTTGGAGAACCGCCATGCTTCTCTTCAACCAGTAATGAGATTATGGCAGTGAATGAGAAAACTGGAGCTTCACCACAATCCCCAAAGCTGAAAACTGAGGTGATGTCCAATGAGCCACAAATGCATTTGGGCCACATGCATCAACACAAACTATTTTAAATCATATGTGACTTTGTATACATAATATAATAGCTACATTTACTCCTAAATGCCCCATTATAGCTCAGAACTACCCAGCATACTTTCCTCCCATGTCATAATGCCATAAATTTCCGCTCTCATGTCTTTTAGCTGTGTTTGTGGCCTGTAAGCCTGTCTTTAATTGCCAGCATCTGTCTGATGGCCTGCTAATGATGGACCCAAGCCACTGAGGAAGCGGAGTGGATGAACTATTAGTGGACAGGAGTAAAGATGCATCGGTTTCCAGTGCCAGACTACTTAATCAAACCAATTTTCCAGCCTGAAAAAAAGACTCAATCCTGTTGAAGTAGTCAGCTATATTGTGTCTACGCCAATAGCATTGTCTGAATGTATGAATGTCTGAAAGTGCATTTCCAATGAGGATCATTTCATTAGAAGGAATCGTCTGTTCTGTTTGCTTAGTTGTCAGTGGATATTATGGACTAACTATTCATGTGGTGAAAGATGAGATCAATAACTTCCGATATCTCCCAGTTTTTCATTTTGTTTGCTTCTCGTAACCGCATATCCTCTCTTTCTCCTTATCTCAGTGTGCCTGTTACTTTCCCCGTCCCCTCTTTTCTGGATAATTCTGTGGGCCCTTGAGTTTGTAATGTGAGCAGGCGTGGGTGAATGAGAGAGGGAAAGAGCGAGTGTAGGCTCATGGGAGGAGAGAGGTGAAGAGGGCCATAATAGCCAGCCAGATGGAGGGAGAGAGAGAGAGAGACAGAGCCGCTCCACTTCACCTATAATAAGGGGTAGTGCTTTTAAATGCCTATTTTACAGCCTTTTTCCAATTCAATTTAATTAACCCCTATTTCCAAGCAATTTGGTCCCATGTTGTCATGGTTACGGAGACGGGATGACAGGATACTAGCGTTCCACCTGAAATGGATCTGTATGTATATGTGTGCAGGCTAATGCAGTTATTTTTCTACAGATATGTGCAGGCTCAGTTATGACTCGAGGTAACATTCATATGCATTTCACACTAATGTGATTTTTTTTTCTTGCCGTCTTTGCAGGATCTTTCCGAGAGAATACCTGTTACAGCATGTGCACCTTTACTCACTGGCAGATCTGCAGCAGGTAGTTTTATCTCTTTCCTGTATTAAAGGGGTCATATGATGCAATTTCAAGTTTTCCTTTCTCTTTGGAGTGTTACAAGCTGATTGTGCATAGATAAGATCCCTGAAGTTGCAAAGACTAAAGTCTCAAAACCAAAGAGATATTCTTTATCAAAGTTAAGACTCTGCCACACCCCCCTAAAACGGCTCGTTCTAACACACCCCCACATATCTACATCACTATGTGGAAATATTTGCGTAATGCCGCCCAAATGTGCACGCAAAGAAAGAAGGCGTGGTTTCAGTAACCGCAGTTAGTGTTGAAGCAGCCATATCAGGGAGACGCTGTGTGTTTCTAGGCGAAAGCAAAAGCACTTTATTTGGCCTTCCGAAAGTAGATGCATTTAGGAGTCTTTAAGATGACTTACAACAGAACAGCAATGCATTTTATGGACGACCGTTTCGTGAACCTAGGAGAGGAGGTAATTCTGACTTTGCTATGACAATCTGGCGCTTCTGAATCAGCTACTGTTTTGTTATTAGTTTAAGTATTTGCTATTGACTGTTAAAATATGGAGTTTTGCGCATCGTGTGTGTGTGTGCGTGTGTGTGTGTGTGTGTGTGTGTGTGTGTGAGAGAGCGAGAGAGAGAGAGACAGGGTCACATCACAGTGGCGTAAGCTGTCTTAACCGTGGCTTGTCTCCATTCTCCTTTCGGGCTTGAACTGATGGTAAAACTAATTACATTATTTGCTGTCTTTACATTTATTTTGAAAGATGAAGCTCGCGATTATGGTAAGGGTAATGGTATGGTACATTTCCGACGCGTGCTTGTGGTGTTCGGCCAATCACAATGCACTGGGTCAGCTGGCCAATCAGAGCAGACTGCGCTTGTCGGAAGGAGGGACTTTGTAGAAACGAAGCGTTTGAGAGTATCAAATGTACGTTGATAAAGTACAGTATTTGAAAAATAATGTGTTTTTTTAACATTAAATCATGTCAGTATATTCTGTTACATCAAATACACAAAATAATGATCTTTAAAAAAGCATCATATGACCCCTTTAACATTTAACAGTTTTTCTTTAAACACATATATAGTAGGCTCACACAGCATTTTGTCATGCTTATTCATGATTGTTTCGTGCTATGTGAGATAATCTATGAAATTCTGCTGAATGGAGTACAACTCTGAAAAATGTTTTACCATTTGAGCTGAGAGTGCGCAAATTAACAAAGATTTCATAAATGAACATGTAGGATGTATAGAATGTTGAAGGATTTCAAACTCTGTCAACACATAACAGTTGCTCCAAAAAGTATTAAAATGTAATGTCATTGCATTAGATACAAAATATCAATCCAAATGGCATTAACAAGCAAATTATAGCAGGCCTTTTTTTTAAATTTATTTATTTATTTATTTTTTGCTTATGCATGAAGTCAGTTCTCATTCATTTCACATCACACAAGTTGTCCTAGCATAGTAACCACAGATATTCATCACTGTAACTATTAATATGATCAAATAACAATATATTTTTCTCTGCGTGTTTAAAGGATTAGTTCACTTCCAGAATAAAAATTTCCTGATAATTTACTCACCCCCATGTCATTCGAGATGTTCATGTCTTTCTTTCTTCAGTCGCAAAGAAATTAAGGTTTTTGAGGAAAACATTCCAGGATTTTTCTCCATATAATAGACTTCAGTGGGAACCAACGGGCTGAAGGTCCAAATTGCAGTTTCAGTGCAGCTTCAAAGGGCTCTACACGATCCCAGCAGAGGAATAAGGGTCTTATCTAGTGAAATGACCAGTCATTTTCTAAAAAATAAATAAACATTTTTATACTTTTTAATCACAAATGCTCATCTTGCACTAACTCGACCTCACGCATTACGTAATCACGTTGCAAGGTCACGTGTGATGTAGGCGGAACCACCAACCCAGTGTTTGCAAAGTGAATGTGCAAAAAAAGTCAAGCACCCTTTACAAAAAAAGGTAAAACAACGATGACTATTTTGAAGTTGGAGCAAAAAATGAGATGGAGTTTTTCGCCCTATCCTGCATGAATTTGCGGATGCGCAATGCAGAACTAGTGCAAGACGTGCATTTCTGGTTAAAAAGTATATAATTTTTTTTTTTTAGAAAATTACCAATCGTTTCACTAGATAAGACCCTTATTCCTCTGCTGGGATCGTGTAGAGCCCTTTGAAGCTGCATTGAAACTGCAATCTGGACTTTCAACCCGTTGGGCACCATTGAAGTCCATTATATGGAGAAAAACCCTGAAATGTTTATTCTGGAAGTGAACTAATCCTTTAAAAGTGTACACTTTTTTTTTTCTTCCAAAAACAAGCTAGTCTTTTGAACTTTCTATTCATCAAAGTATTACAAAAAATGTATCATGGTTTCCACAAACATATTAAGCAACAGTTGTTTTCAATAATAAGAAATGTTACTTGAGCACAAAATCAGCATATTAGGATTATTTATGATGGGTCATATGACACTGGCGAATTGTTTGCTGAAAATACCATCAAAATAAAATAAACATGTTTTTTGAAATGTTATTTTGTGCTTGTTGTGACAGCATTGTTGACAGTGAATGTCACTTGTTTTAATATTTAGTTTTTTAATGGAATGACATTCATACATTTTTGTGTGGCTGATGTGTTAATATCTTTTTCTGGGTCATTGTTTGTTCACATACCTCCTCGATCCACCTGATTGTGATAAAAGACTTCATCGCATTCACACACACAGAGACACACCTGTAGCACACATCAACACCATGTGCAGTGTCTGTTCAGTGTCATCTGGCAGTGGGAGTTGAGAGGCTGTGAAAGTGAACTTTTCACACCCTTCCTCTCGTAACCCTGATGTTCAGAGTGTCACTGTAGATCTATGTGCAATGACACATAGTGTCAGTGTCAATGACACACTAACCTTCTGCTTTTCACTTAGTGTTGTGAATCCATCTATAATATGTTTAACAGGGTTTCTGCAGGTCTTAAAGAGAAAAAAAAATTCCCTTCCACAAATTAAGGCCTTAAAAGGTTTTAAATCTAAGCAGAAAGTCTTAAATTCATAAAGTAATTGCATTAAATGTTGCATGCACTGCAAAATAATGTTTTTGTCAGCATTTTTGTCTTGTTTTCCGATACAAATATCTAAACAACTTTAAATCAAGATACATTTACTTGATGCAGAGTGAAGATGTGAATTGTTTTTGGAGAAAATAAGTAACTTTAAAACAAGAACAAGCATCTGTCGATGACGTATCTGATTTAAGTTGATTTCTCTGAGCCCATTGGCAGATATTTGTCCTTTTTTAAATCATAAATTCACGTTACTTTGATAACTTTCCCAGAAAACATCTTAATTTAAGATTTTTTTAGAAATTTGCACTGAAAAACAAGACAAAAAATACTTAGAAGGATCATTTTTGTGCAGTGTGATCAGAAGGTACATTAAAAGTTTTTTGTATTGGAGATTGGTTGAAAGTTGTGCTGCCAATACAACTCACTGTGTTCTCTTTAGACATTTATATTTAGAGAACATGTTGACATATTGTGTTCCCTTTAATTTGTTCCTTGAATTTTCTTTAATTGGTCTTAAAGAGGTCTTAAGAAGTCCTAAATTTACTTTCATAAAACCTGCAGAAACCCTGGTTAACGGCTCATATTTTGATCAATTTTAATTAATTTGCTCCTGTTTTTGTCTTATTGTACCATCAACTTTTTTCTCTTCTCACAGTCTTCGTTAAAATGTTTAATTGAACTAAAATAAAAAAATGGACATGCTTGAATTAACTTACATGCTTGAAATAACTATATAACTATAATAAATATAGGAAACCATGATCTCATCTCTATTTCTCTCTCTCCTTTCCTCATTCTGCACCCCGTTTCTCCATAGCCCCCTGTTACCATGCCTGAATTTTTGTCATTCTTCTGTTTCTTAGGAATGACCCCTGCCCTTATTTTTCTGTTGCTCTCAGAACATCTATTCTCCTGTCCCACATCCCCTCTCCCTTCTGTCTCCTGGTGGGAGGCTGGGGTCCCTCTCCACCCCTTGTTCCCCCCACCCAGCTAACTAATTACTGCCATTCAGGAGCAACAGGCAGAAAAACAAAGCGTGACAGTCCTGCCTCTGCTTCCATTCCATTCTATTCTTCCCCAACATCCCAATGCCTGACACTGCCTCTCTGCCATTTTTTTTCACATGTCTTTTACATTCTACATGTCAATTACAGTGTCTTTTTTATTTCATTAATAGCAAATTTTATTTATGTATTCATTTATTTTTAATCAATTCAGTTGATAAATAATGTTTAAATATTTTATTTATTTATTTATATGATATTTTTTATTTTTGTCACAAAACAAAGCAGTCTCTTTAAACCTCAAACCCCATGTAAGACCAGTTGTAATAGGGATGCTTTCTCTCTCTTTTCCCAGGGCTCTGATGAACAGTCTTGCTCAGTATTGGGTCTGTGGGTCTTAAAACCGAGTACAGTGTTACAAACACAGTCCGGGTGTAAAAAAAAAAAACTCTTTAAAAGTGCATAATATTGTTTTCTTTTGTATTGTTTATTTTAAATTGGTTATCTGTCACAATACTTTGTCTCGTGTTTGCATCTTTGAAGGGAAACGACACAGTTCTCTGTGGTTCTTAAATGCTCTCAAAACTGTCAGTACTTTGTCCCTCCTCTTCTCGTGTACTTCTTATACATGGCATTCGCCGCAAGGCCTTTATGCTGTCTCCCCCACTGGCCCAAATTTGAGGCATTTCCCATTCATGTCACATTACTTTCCCTTTCAGCTTCTTAATTGGCTTACCTTATTAAGGAGCCATTTTCTTTTAGTGTTGCTACTTAATGCCGGTTCCTCCACAGCTCTGGAATGCTCGCCCTCCGTGTCGAGGTCACTGAATGCTGAACTATCTCCAGCAAGTCTCCAAACACTATAGACTAAAACCAAATGCTCTCCCCATTTAGTTTGAACAATTAGCACAGAGTTTTGGGCAGTCGTCTTTTAAAAAAAATAACCCCGTTGACAATATTTGCCTGCGTAAGACTTGCCCAGAAGCCAGCTTTGTTTGGCCACAGCCTTTTGTTTTATATCTCCACTGAAAGAGTAAGAAAAGTTTAATTGGAGCACTGAAAAGTATGAGTGCAATAAATGCTAATTGTATTGTATGTGTTGTACCGAAGGCAACAGCGTTGGTCTTGCCAACAGTATGCACTTCATTGAGCTCAGGCGGCAACGTTCCGGTCCTCGGAAGTTACATATCAGAATCTGAAGGAATTCTTCCTCACCAAGAGAAAATTCGTCTTTCAATATATCCATAAAACCATCATGCTTCAAGGGTACCTACATGGCACCTGGTCTACTGTGACCAAAACATTCACAGACTTAAACTACTTCAGTCTGTGTGCATTGAATTTATTTAATATACGAGTTTCACAATTTGAGTTGAATTACTGAAATAATTAAACTTTTCCACGACATTCTAATTTATTGAGATGCACCTGTATATGTTGAAACGTAATGCTGTTTCTCTCGTGCCCACTTCATACGATACCCTGGCAGGCCTCGCACACGCTGGTTGTAATCCTGTTTTGCGAGGCCCTGGCAGGGAGGGTGTTATCCAAACAGAGCTCACACTCTTTTTATCCATCTAATCTGGGCCCTTTCTCTGCCGTTTAATGGAGCAGGCGAGGACATTAGGGCCAGGGTTGAGGAGGGGATGAAGAAGTAGGCGCTAAACTGTGGTTTTAGTGGATTAAACAGCTAACGACAATGCACATGCAAGACAGGAGCAAAAGGTGGGAGATTTGGGGGGAGTTGATTTGGCAGACATCACCCATGCTCCACACAATAGCCCATAATTTAAAATATAAGAAATATAATCCCTCACATAGGAACTGCAATCCAAATGACTATAAAATATCCCCCTATAAATACTACAAAACATAGCCCTATAATAAAAATTATTAAAAAGCCCCCCAAAATGATGTAACCATTTCAAAACACAGGAATATTCAATGATCACAAACCTGACTCATCTTTAACCATATTTTCAAATGTAGCTTAAACTGTGCAAAAGTAGGACACTGTATAATATTACTTGGTAAATTATTCCAGTTATTAACAGCTCTTGCAGAACAAGCTAAATGACCAAAATCAGTAACCCTAAAATGTGCTTCAATCACCTCATAGCGAAGCTCTTGTTTGTCTTATATTTTCAGTACACAAAGAAACATGTTTTTAAGGGTAAGGGTGAGGGTGCAAGGTTATTAACAATTTTGTACATTAAACAATTTTAAAACAATAAAACTGTCAAAAATAAAAATAAAAATTACTTTTTGATTATAAAACTTTTGATATCTATTAGGTTTCTTGTCAAATATTTTTAAAGCATTTTTATATAAGGTATATAACAGTCTAAGAGTAGATTTTCCTGCTTGTGACCATGAAGTAATACAATAGGAGAAATTGGAAAAAAATCAAAGAATGCAAAAAGTCTCTTGCAGGTTTTTTTTTTTTTTACAAATTTACAATTTATAAGTTGAGGTGTCACTGCACACACTATTTTAATTACTGTAACTCATTTGAAATCAGTTGAACTTGTCTAGCAGTTCATGCATACATTCTCACTTTCACTATTCTGTCAGTAACTCTCTTCAACAGCCCTCTAGCTCTTCACAGTCCCTCCCCATCAAGCCTGGTGCAAGCGTATTCACTGTTTTGCTCACCGTGCCTGCTAAATTATTGAAATATTTAATTACTCCCTCTGCCAGCATTGATCGAGGGGAGTATATATCATCTTTACCAAAGGACGGCAAGTGTGCTCACCCCACCGCTTTGATTGGTGGCTTGCAACGTTTCCTTAATGGCTTGCTATATTACTCCTCCACATGGGAAAAGGCAGGGTATTGCCTTCAGGCTTCTGTCAGCCCAGTCAGAGAAAAATAGGGCTATCTGAACTGAAAGCTACTTGATGGATGGATGGTTAAGGGCTCTCCTGGTACCTCTACTGAGAAAGCCTGCCAACAGCATCACCTCTATGTTCATTGGGCAATGACAGTGACCGCTTTATAGCAGTGTGGGTCTTTCTGCCTTGAGTCCCTTTGGCTTGTACAGTGCTTTGGTGGAATGTGAAGAATTTTTTTTTTAGTTTTATTATTTTCTTTTTTTTTATTCATTTTCTTTATTTTTATATATTTTTATTTAAATGATCTAGACAAGCTACCTTTAAAGGCACTATATGAAAAATAAAGATGATGATTATCATTATAATTATTATTATTTGTGAGCATGGTGTTGTGACATAAAAAAATCTGTCAAATAGTCAAATTTTGACTATTTGGCTTAGAGTACAATACATGGTACCCAGTTGATTCCATGTACTAAAATTAGGTATTAATGTGCAAATGCAAGAAATGTACACTTTTTGGCAAACAACCCTCCAATATAACCTTACAAACCAAGTTTAAGTAACTAAACATGATCCGGCAACTTTATCCATGGCTATAGAGTCTAGATTCCCTGTTCCCACAAAAAACTTCCCCTTTTCAACCCATTCTCCCCGTTCATGCTGCGTATGTGTGTGTGCGCGCATGCGTGTCTTTCGTGGGAGACCATGGTGGTCCTTCCTTTCTTTCTTTTCCTTCGAGCCCTCACATCCCACCCTCCGAAGCTCTCCTCTCTGCTCCACTGTCCCCTCTTCTCCTCCTCCATTCTTTTGCTGGCTCCTTGTGGAAGGGCTGAAGAATGCTGGCAGGCCCTTTAATTGGTGTGCTGCAGTGCTGCCAGGTGTAGCCACTTGTCTCTGCCCCCTTGGTGAATATGCACTGGAGGTCTAGGCCCCTTCCCCTGTCTCATTCAGCTGCCCACAATACGCTTTCAAAGACAGGCCGATTTTTAACTACTCTGGCCGATAAATGGCATTCACATATTATTTTTTTGCAAACAGTCTCCCAAAAGGAATTACCCCACCCTAGAGCCGAAGCCAACCCCCCACTCTCTAAGTATTCATTAGTTTTCATGTGGATTCCTGATGTGATGTCTTTTTTTTTTTTTTTTTGTACTTGGCTCCCATTGTAACATGTTCTTAAGTGTTTGTCCAGTCACTGAAATTTTCAGATAAACCTCTAACTGTTAACAGGAGGATTACTGTCCATTTGATAATGGAATTTATTTTTTATTTTTGCATTGACATTTTGAACCTGTTCCTCTCTCATAGCTGTTGAACACATTTGGTGAAACCAATTTGCTAGCTGAATTGCTTAGGTCACGTTTTACACTTCCCTAGGTTCCTCCTCCATGCTTTTCCGTCCCATTTCGGAGCATGTTTAAAGCTTATAAGTTGACCTGCAAAGAATCTGCACCTGCAAAATGTTCCCAGATAGTTCCACAGACCTCAAACTATCATCTTTCACAAAGTTGTACACATCCTCTGTTCCTTCGCATGTTTGTTTATGAATGTTTTGGTGAATTTGCATCAGCCTTCTGCTACAAATAAAAGTGTGGAATTCTGTTTAACACATTTTGCCAAATTTAAATTAAATGCATTATACCGGTAGAAATTTGTCAGTCAGTTGAGATTTTAGGCTTATTGCATTTATCAGGGCTCCAGACTGCACCTAAAACGGTCGCATTTGCGAGTGATATTTTTGCTGAGATTGCCATGGCGTCTATATAAATTTACATTTTATGACTTAAAAATTTGCATGTAATGCCTTTTTTTTCCTGCATGATGTGCAATCACATCTTTTGTTATGTTGACATAAACCACAAAGACGATAAGCATCAAAGTTTTAGTTGGAAAAAAAACGTTCATCTCTGCCGAACACCAGCGTTGACGGCACACCTGCTAAAAGGAGCTCCAGTTGTGACCGCACAAGAGCAATAAAAAATTACGGAGCTTTTAAAATTCGGCCATATTCATAACAAAATTTGTTACGTTAATTTTACGTTATTATAACGTTATTTTATTTCGAATTCATATTTTATTCTTTAGCGCCTCAGTTCAAGCGGCACGTGAACCCATCATATCTTTCTCTTTACTACTATAGTAGGAAATAAACATGAATAGACATCAGTGTTATAAGATACAGTAGAACTTACTGAAATTTCTCATGTAATCGCTCATTCAGTGTTTTAAACTGCGGAAAACGTGTAAAGCTTGTAAACAATGCCACGTAACAATACATTTACCTCAGAATAACCATTCAGCGTCCATAAGCTCATTAGTCAGCTAGAAATAACAACTATAAAGAGGCCCATTTTGCTAAATGTATGCACTATATTACATATTCATATTTTTACTTAACCTGCTGTCTACATAAGAAAGAATGCAAGGAGCTAAAGATAAAATTCAACACCTCCTATATAATTGCATGTTACTAATGAATAAAAACAGACTGGATGTGTGCAAAGACGTATTACAACATTTATAGGATGCATTGAGGAGGAGCCCAAACTACACTCAATGGCCAAGTGATGCTGACATAGTTATAGTCCGTGATATTGGCACAGAATCTGTGTAATAAACGATTATTTGTGACTGTATATAGTTTTGAAGTTGGAAAAGATGTTTAGCTCCTTCTTTAAGTGAATCTTAGTTCCCAGAACATCTACAAGATGAATTAAAATGCTGATGCTGTAAAAGGAGGGGAGACATATTAACACATGACAGTATGACTGAAATGTTAAAGTTTAAAAAAAGGAAAAAAAACACGTTTATTCTGTGGCACTTAATCAATAATAATTTGTCACCTAATTTTGTTGCTTATAGGAGCCAATGGCTCCTTAAAGGAGTAGTTCACTTCCAGAACAAAAATGTACAGATAATGTGCTCACCAGCTTGTCATCCAGGATGTTCATGTCTTTCTTTCTTCAGTTGTTAAGAAATAGTTTTTTGAGGAAAACATTTTGGGATTTCTCTCCATATAATGGACTTCTATGGTGCCCCCGAGTTTGAACTTCCAAAATGCAGTTTAAAATCAGCTTCAAAGGGCTCTAAATGATCCCAGCCGAGGAAGAAGTGTCTAATCTAGCAAAACGATCGGTTATGTTCTAAAACATTTTTACAATTTATATACTTTTAAACCTCAAACGCTCGTCTTGTCTAGCTCTGCGTGAACTGTTTTTTTCAATGTTATCTAAAACGCTGGCATCGTAACAACCATATTTCCAGCAGAAATAACTATATTGTGATGTATAGTTCTTGTGGAATACAGCGACACATGTTTTAGTCATATCACCCACCTCTACACTCTTGTAATGTCTTTCTCTTTCTTGCAGGTCATAGATGGAAAGCTTGCTCCCTTCCTCTCTAAGGTGATCAAGTTTGCCAGCTCTCATGTCTATAGCTGTAGTCTGTGCCGGGAGAAGGGCTTCATCTGTGAGCTTTGCCACACTGGCCAGGTCATCTATCCCTTCCAGGAGAATGCCACCAAAAGGTGAGACCTGTAGCCACTGTTTCACCTCTAAATGTCTCATGTTCTTTAACGTCTATGAAAGCAGAGATACAATGGCCCAAGTACAAGTAACTTAATTTTCTGAGCAATTTTTTGTACTAATTAGTCTCAAGGTTTTTAGTGAATGTGTGAACACACTTTCCCTCAAGGACAGGTGTCCTAGCAGAGAAATCACAGGCGTACATCAAAGATTTTCTTCATCACTGATGATGATGATGGTATTGGTAATCCCACACCAGTTGTCTGTCAAATGGTCCGCAGCTCATTGCTAATGATTGTCCAGCCCCTGTCACGTGTTAGTCACACCCAGCGGGCGGTGGATTGAGGTGTGATGGTGTAGTGATAGGCCACCCTGTGTAAGGGGACAGTTAATCCTTCGAGCATCTCAGCTTTTTTCAGCATGCTGTGTGCGGTCCGCTTATGGCCTGCAGCTGATAAACCGCTCTCTGGTCTTCATACCATCAGTGTGACTAGAATCTCTCGGACTCTCCAGCGAAGTGGAGTACAGTTCCCAGAACAGATGCTGCTGTTTAAACATAGCTACTCACACAGCAACACTGATAAAGCCTCAGTGATGATTGGTTAGGGCTGCTACAGTTAAAGTTCTGCATTTTAAAATGAAATTTTACCTTCTTTCATATTAAAATGTTTCATATTTTTTTCTGTTCTGAGTGATTTTCTGGATTTGAAAAAGAACCACATTTGTTGATCATGGAAAAAAAATCTTTTGAAACTATTAGTAAAAAAATCAATACATATTATATATATATTTAAATTAATAATGCATATAAAGTGTATATACACACATATATTTGCACAACGTAGCAAAGGACTGAATGCTTGAAGATATTAATTACATGTAATTATATAAATCGAATTGCTGCATTACTGTTAGTAGATATCGATTCACTGATAGATCCATTCAGGTCTGTCCAAGCGGTTTGAATGTGTCGGTTAGTACAGCTGGATCCAGGTGTTGCACTAACTGCTTCACTGTTTAGTTTATCCAGAATTTTATGGGTGTGTTTGTGTGCACTTCATGTTGTATTTGTAACGGTACATGCTCAATAGGACACAAGCCTGTGGTCATAGGAGCAGAAGGTGTCTCCACACCCCACCGTAAAACCATTAATTTCACAAACCACCACCACACCTCTCTGATGAGCAAGTACACCATAGCCCTTATGGCTTTGGATCCTTACTGTTGGAAAGAATTATTTATTTATAGAAACCGATTTAAAATAGACATCCTGTCAGCTAGTATTATCTTGTTAGCATGGTTTAGGTTTTATTCATGTTGGGCGTGCTTCAAATTGTAAGACTTTTTCAGCTCTGGTCATCTGTTTAACTGATAGTTCTCTATAAATAGGAAATCGTATTTAGAGTTTTTAAAATGTTAATCAAAAACAAGGCTTTTAATGCTTTTGTGCAAAGCATTAACCACTTTCAGGAATAGACCACCAGTAGTTCTTCTGGTTAGTATGGCACAACCTCTTGGCCAACAGTGATCTTGGGTTTTGGTCTTGGCTTGGCAGCCCAAAAACTTTAACCACTGTGCTACTACCACCCATGATGGTGCACAGAAAGAAGTTGTTTCTCTTTAGAGGACTGAGGAACCCTTGAGCTTCTAATTGTTCTAGTAAAATGTGTGTATGTGGATGTGTATGTGTGTATGTGTGTATGTGTGTATGTGTGTATGTGTGTGTGTGTGTGTGTGTGTGTGTGTATGTGTATGTGTATGTGTGTGTGTGTGTGTGTGTGTGTGTGTGTGTGTGTGTGTGTGTGTGTGTGTGTGTGTAGGCGCGTAGGCTCATTGTTTTGGGTCATTAAGCTTTTTTTTTTTTTTTTTAATCAAGGATACATTAAATTAATAAATGTGACATACATTGTTACAAAATATTTCTATTTCAAATTAATGCTGTTTTGAACTTTGTTCATCAAAGAATCTTGAAAAAAATGTATCACGGTTTAAAAAATATTAATTGTTTTTAACATTGATAATAATATTAAGAAGAAATGTTTGAGCACTAAATTAGCATAATAGAATGATTTCTGAGAATCATGTGACACTAAAGACTAAAGTAATGTCTGCTGAAGTGGAATAATATTTAACAATATTACTGTTTTTAATGTACTTCAATCAAACAAATGCAGTGAGCATAAAATAATTATTGCATTAAAAAAAACAAATAAATTGTACTGACCCTTAAAGGGGTCATATGATGCTATTTCCATTTTTCCTTTCTCTTTGGAGTGTTACAAGCTCTTGGTGCATAAAGAAGATCTGTAAAGTTGCAAAGACTAAAGTCTCAAATCCAAAGAGATATTCTTTAT
>NW_015505425.1:138188-186411 GCF_001515645.1 Sinocyclocheilus grahami | reverse complement strand
ATTTCTCCGATCACAAATGCAGACATGGTTTTATGTTTACGCGGCACGATGCAACACGTAAAAAGACGGTATAAGTCATTATAATCCGTAATTATGTCCCCACTGGATGCAACAAATGCCTCGTTTATAAAATGGGTTTTTATGTTTTTGTCTCGTCGCTCCAGCCAGACAAGGTATCACAGTATGGTAAAGGGCGTAACATTTCCTTCACACGCTTGAGGTATTCGGCCAATCATAACACACTGGATAGCTGGCCAATCAGAGCACACATCGACGCATTTCAGAAAGGCGGGGCATAGAGGAGAAACAATAATGTACAGTATGTGGAAAATAATGTGTTTTTTTTTTACCTTAAACCGCATAAACACATTTCATTACACCAAATACACAAAATAATGTTCTTGAATAGTTATTTATACATATATATTAAATTAAAAAACGTAATTTAATAAATGTAATAACTAACCTCGTTCTCGCCATGAATATAGCCGAGGTAGCTCGCATGGCGTTAAATCATAAACAAACAAACAAACACATATATATTTGTTGCATATTTGTACTCTGAATGTCATTAGATCTTCTGCCAAAACTTATGATTGCATAAAAGTGATTCTTCATGAGCGAAAACAAAAAGACAGTAAAAATTATATATGTTTGTATATTAATAAAATGTAACCCCTTATTCATTTTAAACTTTTTATTTATTTAGGAAATTTTTTAATCACCCACCGATTACAATTAACTAACTTAATCCACCGGATGGGGAAATTCAGAGGGGGGGCAAAGACTTTTACACATCACTGTTTTGAGTGTCAGTGGATGTTTAGATAAACCATCAGTGCTCTTCTATGTTCTAACTGCAGGTGCGAGGGCTGCGGTGCTATCTTCCATGCCGAGTGCCGGATGCGAGCCCAGCCTTGCCCGCGATGTGTGCGCAGAGAACTACACAAGAAGCCGGCGTCATTCTGGAAGAGGCACGGCCCTCACGACAGCCCTGATGACGAGGTGCTGGACTGCTTTGAGCTGAACACCTGAGACGGTTTATCGAGAGCGCTGCCGAGCACACTGCACTAATGAAGTCCACGTGCTGCTGCATCCAACAAGGACAAGATTCCGTGCTTCCTCGGTGGAAGTGCTCCGTGAAAACCGAGAAACAGAGGCGTTTTTTTTTTTATGTTCTCCCTCACCTGAGAGAGATGGGCACAGAGACAATAATTCAGCACCCGAAGAGCAGAGTCTTCATAATGATACCAATTTACCCTTCCCTTTCATCTACCAAATGACAGCCAGGGCCAACAGGCAAAGTTCGCTCACACACTTTTACTGACAGATGTAAAATAATGCACTTTCTGGCAGACTCACAATCCAAGAGCGATGATTCAAACCAATTTCTGGACACAAATAGAGTTTCTAATCCATTAATGATTCAGTGAAAATGAGCGCTGCAAGATGGCAGTCTGGCCTCTTCGTTCGGTTTCCCTCCACGCAGTAGTTAACCTACAATGCCTGAAGACCCTTGATCTCGAGCACATGAAGGCTGAACATGAAGATAAACATCCTTAGAACAAAAATAGCTTTATTCTGTTTCACATGTTTGCATTTTTGCACTTTACATTTATGATTTGTCCATACATTTCTGTTTTTTTATTATTCGTTGCACTTTCAGTCACAGCATGTTGCCATATCCGTTTTTATCTTACTCCTCAACGCTTTCAGCTTTGGTTTGCATTGTACTGTGAAGAAGGATTGGTGTCTTGTCCCATCCACCTGACCTGGAGTTTAAAAAGTTGGACTGTTTATCAACACTCAATGGCACTGCCAATAAGCAGCTGAACCACGTTGTTCTTGCTAACCGCCTGGTCCGTGATTACAAACTACCCTGGGCCACCAAGCCCCGAAATTACAGTCTAGAGTTCCAGGGCTTTGTTTAGCATTCATACGTCTTTTTAACAAGAAACGTAAAGAAAACCCACCGTGGACAAGCTCATAATTCATGTCCATCTAACCTCTGCGTTTTCTTTCTACTTGAACTTAGTATTGGCAATAAAGTCACTTGTTTTACTTTCGCTGCCTTATTTGACTTCCCATTCTTTGGCCAGACCTGTCTTTCTCCAGTTGGACAACATGTGCACAGTGCACAATAAAAAAAAAAAAACTTTTTTCTAGAAAACCCCTGTTGTAAACGTAGCAAGCTGACTGACATTTTGAATCCTTGAATCCTGAATATCACCATTATATCTCATTTCCCCATTTTCTTTTGTTCTTCAGTTTTTTTCCCTTCTATAAGCATACAGAAAATAGCAGTGGGCATCTCTTTCTGGACACCTCACCAGCAAACAGAAGCTTCAGATATAAATCACATTCAGCATTACTGATATAAAACACATTGGAACTACCTGCACATTCAAAAATTCTCCACTGGACTTGAAACATTCTGGCTGGAGCTGTACGCTTGATGTTTGACACTCCATCTGAGATTTACTGAGATTTACATCATTACTGGCCGACAGTGTCACTTATTGAACTCTTTGAGATGGGTCTAGGTCAACATGCATATCAATTGCTACCATGTTACATTTTGTTTTATGAGAAAATGTGTTAATTCCATTAAGCTTACGTTTTCCACCAAGAAGTTTACTTCTGAATGAGATTCTTAGTTTACGTATGGTTGGTGTGTGATAGGACAGTGTAGATGGATGGATGATCATGTTAGCTGTTCAGAATATTTGGTTCTATTTATTGAATCCGTGTCTTTTTGCCTGCCTTAAATTAAAAGCCAATGCATTGGCCTGTTGATCTTCAATTAGCAAGCTATGGTCACTCAAAAAAAAGTTTCAGTATTTATTAAATTAATCAGAATATCAGGCTATAGAATATATTGTAATATAATCACGTAGTGCTTTCGTTTTTTGGTAACCTTTACTTACCTTACTAAAAAAAAGGAATTTCCCCAGAATCTGATGATCTTGTTTTCCCATAAGAGAACTCGTCATTTTACCAGTTTTAAGCTTGAATTGAGCTAAATGCACCATGTTTTACATGATACTATAAGATGCAATGGTGTATTTGCAAACTGTTCGATTTGAAAGTTTGATGTATGATGTTATATTACATTATTTGCACTGTTCTTTAAAATCAGGGATTCTTAACACACTGAATAATGGTCATGGAGGGACAAACAAAAAGGGAACTCTGTGGATGTACTTGGTAAATATCTTTTGTTCTTTCAGTACACCAAATCGGTCTTTTATTTTCATATTTGTTGAAGGTGTAATGGAAGTTTCTTTTGCTGCCATGTTGTTCTCAGTAGTATATTTACATATCGGTTTTGTTTCAGATTTATTGTATTTATATTCTTCACTGTAATTTCTGTATCAGTTTATGGATTTTCCCTGTGCTTTCTTGTATTCTGCAAACTCTTCATTACAGACAACCTCTTATGCAACTACAAATATTTGTGTTTCAGTACAGGTTCCTTCCAGTTTTTCTCTTCTTTTATTTATTTTTTTATTTTTTTACCACTGTTGCCAATAAAGTAAATTGCTTAACACATTGTCCTCTTTTTGTGCTTCAACAGTAATGTCATCATCTGAATTAATTTTAGGATTAAGGATTCTTCACAGATCATTTTCTTGGTCAGAATCCAAGGTGGCAGCAGTGGAACAAATGCATCATGGCCGTGGCTGCGGTTGTGGTTGTGGTTGTGATGTTCCCTTTTGGGTCCCGGTGCACCGGAGTAGGTCCAAGCATCGACTCACGAGCTAATCCCAAATTAAAAGCCACATGGTTGTATCTGGTTCTGTCTGGAGTTTTACCAATAACCACTGGACCTGTTAGAGACCACAGTATGAGGCTTATAATCTTTTGCACAGTGGTACCGATGTATAAACATTTGAAATTCCGTCTAGTGATATCATGATTCTATTGAGAACAGTATTTTCTTCATCTTTATGGCATTTTAAATATTTGTCCAATCTATCCAGAGCTCAACAATAAGGATGGTCCGCTGGCCCAGGGCCAGTATGAGTGAGTTTCATGCCAGTTGACACATTGTCACATTCATTGAACTTATACATCCACATTTTATGCCTTGCAAATGTTCGTATTTTTAAAGCGGTGTTCTACATTTTTGTTGCAAATTCTGCTGATTTGTCAGTTTATGTTATTTAGCTGGATAACATAAAAATGGGGTTTGTTGAAATTGCAAAAATAACTTGTGATTGTCTTAAAAGCATAGATAAGAATGTCATAAACTACACATTTTCGTGTGTTGATTTTCTTTTAAAGGCACAATATGTCATTTTCGCCGCTAGAGGGCGCGTATTCAAAATAAACAAAGAGACAAAGGCGTAGTTTGATGACGCCGTGACTGAGTGTGGAATCATGGGAGTTGTAGCCGATGCAATCTGACGGGACTCGGGCAGAAATCATGTTCATGGATGAGCTAATGATTTATTAACGTAGTAGTATGAAGCAGGGTGAGGCTGAAGGCGGTCGAAGCGAAACGAGGCCGCTGAACGAGCGTGACACACGGCTCGAAAGCAGCGGAGATTTTATTATGTCACAGTCGACCGCTTCCGCTCCTTCTGGTCGTGCGTATGTAGGGGAGGGGGAAGCAGCGCTGTTTTATCATACTAGATACATTTGAAAGTTAAAATGCTACTCTGTGCGGTCGTCACCGGTCTATTAAAACAGACAACATATTAAAGCGTCTTTGGTGTTTCCATGTTTTCTACAAAACAAAACCGGAAATCGAGGGGTTATGACGTCATTGGCTGGCGACACAATGACACTATGGACGCGGTCTGTGTCACTAGTTAAAATAGCTTATTTCTCTGGATTTAAACATTCTTCTAAACATTTGGGATTATGTAAGTACACAAGTCAGCAAAATATATAACACTGTTCCAGTGGTTTTTGGATATTTTAATAAAACAAATTGTACATATTGTGCCTTTAAGTAAAGAAATGGAAATAACAATATAAAGAAAAATTAATAAGACAAATATAACTAGCAAAAATAGAAATGCAATGATAAAATAAAAATGTCTATAAATACATTGATAAAATAAAAATATATCCTCCATACATTCTCATTGTTGAGCCGTGCTATATCTTTCTTTTCTTTTGTTTATTCTGTTGAAAATTAAGATAAACTGTATTTGGACATTTCCCACTTTCTGTTCTTATATATTTTCATTGTATTTACATGAACGTTTTTCAAATGAAGAAAATTTTTCAATATTCAAGCAAAATATTTCACCAAATGAACTGTCACATATACTGTACATGCATACGTATGGTCTCAGTGGTCACCTGTGTGATTTAAAAAAAAAAACATTTTGGTAACATTTTATGTCTACACCATATATTCAGTTTCATCACCTTACATGTGCATGGAAAAAAAGGACCAGACTTGTATAATATTTTTTTCGCAAACCTTTCCCAATTCTTGAGTGATGTCTCAGTTAAGCCAATGGCTGGCCACCCCAGACGCTTCCTCCCTGGTTTACTTTTTCAACACTTCCCTCATGGTTTTTCCTCTTCCCCATTTTTTTTTTGTTTTGTTTGTGTGTTTGTTTTTTCTTCTCTTGAAAGAGAACAGTAATTTGTCCTGGCCTTAGAGAGCTCTAAAGCCTTTCTCTGACAGAATAATCCACCAGGATCCAGCCACTGCCGATAGGCCAGAACATGCCACGTCTTCCCTCCTTTGTGTGTGTTTTGTGTGAATGTTCACTAACTCTTAGAGCTGGTTTTCGAGCCTGGGCTTAAAATTGAGGCGTCCTACTGATCCCAGACTCCATAACAGTGTTAATGTGTGACAGCTCAATGCTGAGGATGCCTTTAAGATAGGTGTTTTCACACATATCTGGACTTGTTGCATCCTTTTTTGGAACGGTGGAGATTTTTTGTGTGTGTCAAGAGGATTTTTTTAGGGATATGCTGTGATTTTTCGCACACAGTGAACAATAGATGAATTATGGCGAAGTTGTAACTAAAAGAAAGACAAACAACACTTTAGATGCCTTGTTTATTGACTATCAAAGCAGAATTTTTATCAACTCTTTTTTCGTCAAAATAGAAATCATATTCATCCCAAGGAAAGTATCTTTTGTAAAAATGTCCAATCAGCCCAGACACGCTGAGCAGTCCGTTCTTGTTTCATCATCCTCACAGTACGAGTCTCCTGCACTATGTCCCTTTACACCCAGCATGAACTAGCGGAAGGGGTGGGAGCGTATATTTGGCAGTTGCGCTATGCTTATGAGGATAGCTGTTGTTTTAGCAGGGCCGTGTGAATGTGTGTGTGAGCTGCGTGTGCACGGTCTGACTCATTTGCCTGTGATTTGTATTGAGGAGTGGGCAAATTGAACCTGAGTGTTGGTCGTGCTTAATTGTCGTCACCAATTAGTGCATTGTTGAAAGCCACAATGGCTCCACTGTAGCGAGGGGAACGTTTCCTTTGTGCTTCTCCAGTGGCCCACAGGCCAGTCAAGACTCATTTAGGACTGACAACGAGGGGCCAGAAATGGCATCAGAAAAAGACAACAAAAGGGCGGTTTAAGGAGAAAAAGACGACGACAGAATGGAGGCAGGAGGGGTGGAGACAATAGTGACATGGGATGGAGCACCAGGGTCAGTTTTTTAGTGAAAAAGGGGTTAGAATGTCTGATTCAACCCTCTGGTTCCCTAACGTCCACCGGCCGCACAAAGACACGAACCCGCGCAATCAGCGCTGAGCAATAACAAGTCTCGACTTCAGTTGTCATTTCTCAAGTTCTGTTGTTTTTTTTTTTTGTATGTTTGGGATCTTTTCATGCATAGTTATGTTACACACACATTTTGTCCTTAAATATTAATGCGTAGTAATCAAGCCATACTTGTGATTTAATTTTATGTACAAAACTGTAGGGTAGAGTACATTTGGGACATGTTTACAGTTGAAACACCTTAAATAACTTGCGTGCAAAGGAACCCTGAGCCGTGATTTTTGCTCCACACATGCATATTAGCATTCTCTTTGATCATGGAAAATTTGAAAGGTGTGTGTCTTTCCACTCCAAAGATATAGGCAAAAGTTTTTTTTCCAAGGTAAGATTTTCATTTCACCATGTCCCTTCAACAATGAATAGCTTTTTATCCTTTTATGACTGTTAAACTTCACCTATATCATTGCAAACGTTACTCTGTGCTCTAAAAATAGACATATTTTATGATATTGTGCCATGCAAGATCTTTGCATAATCTTGAGAAACATTTGAGTATGTGAGTAAATATACACACAATATATTATTGTGTTCATACAAGTTATATGGACAATTAAACCACAAATGAAAATGTGTCTTTGCATGAAATAAAATATCAAACTAAGTCCTATTTGTTTAATATTTATGAAAAAATACGTTTTTTTCGTTTTATCTAAATATATAAAAATACAGTTCAAACGTTTGTGGACAGTACGTTTTTGAAAAAGTCTTACTCACTCACCAAGGGTGCATTTATTTGATAAAAACACAGTAATATAATGAAATATTATTACACTTCAAACTAACTGTTTTCTATTGTAACATTTTCAAATGTAATGTATTCCTGTGATGACAAAGCAGAATTTTCAGTATCATTACTCCAGTCTTCAGTGTCACATGATCCTTCAGAAATCATTCTAATATGCTGATTTGGTGCTCAAAAATATTTCTTAATTTTTTTTTATTATCAATGCTGAAAACAGTTACTGTTTAATATTTTTGTGGAAACCATGATCATTTTTCAGGATTGTTTCGTGAACAGAATGTTCAACAGCATTTATTTATTTTATTTTTATGTATATATTTATTGTAAAAGTATAAAAGTCTTTACCATCATTTTTTATCAATTTGATCAATAAAATATATATAATAGTTTCATATTTATTTTATAAAATATGAAATAATTATATAATAATTATAAATATCGTTTATACGTATCTTTTTATTTGTATTTTAACTGCTGCAGTTTTACACTGGTACAGCGGTACATCATCATGTTGTTCGAATGGACTTATTTTTAGCATTACGCTGTTAAAAAAGCTTTTCCAATTCCATATCCTATCACTGCACTTCAACAAAATACAACAAAAGCATCCCATATCATATCATCTTCTCGTGACAGAGACAGGAAAGCAAATGCAGATGAGAAAAGGTCAATTTGGTGAGATTGCATCACATTGGCATTGTGTATGAATTGTCCGTCCACACACAGACATGAAGAGTCGATTATCAGATAAAAGCATTTGCCCAAACACAGGTTCAGGCATGTAAAGAAAGAGAGGAGGGAGTGGAAAAACCAACCACCATGGGATATGTTCATGCCCAGGAGACATCACAAAATAAAACAGACGGCTAGTGTGCACCACACCTCATCACGCTTCAACATCATTTGATGTTGACAACGCTCTACTGCTCAACTAAAGTAAATCCAAGCTCCACTTATCTAGAGCATGACTGAGACTGATTTTAATCAGGTTATATTTCCTCTCTGTATCACTATTTCAACAAACTAGCTAAGTACTTTAGATACAAGTATGCATGCTAGCAGTTTCCCTTGCAAGGCCTGACATACCATGGACACAGTATACAGAAAGGAAGTCAGTCGGCGCTCATGTGACTCCTTAAGGTGGAGTTTTGGAGTTAATGTGTGACAATATGCGTAGGTAACCTATGAGACAGGTGCACAAATGGCTGGAAAGATTGATTCGGTTACCATAGCATTTAAGACACAATCAAACATCTCGAGCGTTACAAGGAAAACAATGCAATCAGCCATATGTGGCCTCGTCTGTCTCAGTGATTGATTCCTAAGCAAGTCTGTGGCATGTAGAGTTCTGTTTACTCTCGTCTTCTCAGACTTTCTGTGAGCTGATGTCATCTAAGTGTTAATCAAGCATTTGAAACACCCAACGGAGAAGCCGGATTGGTCACTTGCACTTTTAAACACACACATATACTGGCACACACCCTGTGAGACCTTTGGACTTATAGATAGAAAGCTGTGAGATTACAGAATACTGAATCAACAATGTGTGTGTGTATGTGTGAGAGAGAGAGAGAGAGAGAGAGAGAGAGAGAGAGAGAAAGCCACCCTACTGAGAAGAATTTCTAAACATGCTTCCTGTCTGAGTAAGTGAACGGAGGAGTTTGTATAGCACCAGTGCAGACGTGTAGGGAATGGGCAATAATTTGTCACACCTCTCTTAATAGCACAATAATTTAACTGTACTTTATCAGTATTATATACTATACTGTACATACAGTGGTTCCCAGAAGTAGTAACTTTACTTTCTAAGTGATTTTTTGCAATGACTTTGAACCAGCTGTTCCTAAAGTGATTTCTGACGTATGTGTGACGTCATTTTTTTCAAGTTCACATAGGTCTAGTTCATCACATTAACTATGAACATGATCCACTAACATTTGACAACCTGGGTATCTTAATTTTGAATGGTATATCTATTATATTATCATTTTTAAAAACATATATTTTAAACATCTTTTTAAGAAATATTTTGTTTGGAAAGTGTTAGAGCTGTTTTTCTTAGAAATAAATGTCAGGTTTGATTTTTTTTTTTTAATGTTATTCAATGCTATTTATACATTTTTAAGCTAAGCTGACAATGTTATTTTAGTATTATTAACATAATATTCTAGTATTAATTAAGGGCTTTTATTTTTATATTTTCAGTTTTAGTGATTCTGTTACATGCTTAGTCCGTTTTTTTAATATTTCTATTTAACTTTGTTTTTATTTCTGTTTTAGTAATTTTAGTATGTCAACTTAAAAACTTTTTTATAGGCAACATATTTAATTTTATGAAACATTTTTAAGTATTTCTAATTAATAAGTAATAATTCTATTTTTCAGAAAATGTCAGAAAATCATTTTTATTGGATTTATTTTTTACTATTTAGTTAATCACTACTATGGTAAAAGTGTTTAAATCATTTACAGAATCATGGAATCACAAATCAGTCATTCAGATTTACAGCTGTAGGTCCAGTGCTTTACCACAAAACAGGACAAAAACAAACTTCAACTTATTTGGACTCGTTTTATTTGGTTGATGATTCCAAACATCACAAATATGGAAACAACGTCTGAACTCTGACCTAGAGATGGCATCCTAGTGCACACTAGCTGTTCACAAACCGAGTATCAGTATGGCAAGGCGCTCCTCTCTGTTGCTCTCTTTGTCTCGTCGAGGCGTGAGTGATTAAGCTTGCGTTAGGAGTCATTATCTGAGTGTTTGCACAGCTCCGTCTGTCCTGAATGGGCCCAGTGGGTAAACACAAACGTAATACAGGATACACTTGCACAAGAGACTCAAGGCCTTTTCATATTCACACACACACACACACACACACACACACACACACACACACACACACACTCGCCAGTGCCATTCACTGACTCCACTGACTAATTTAAACATCCTCATTACGGTTAAATGAGTAACATGTGGCATATTCCCAGAATTTTTTTAACTAACATAAATGTACATTTTGTTGATCTGTTAAGCCATTGTTCTAGTATGCCTAACCAGTGTAACTATCCCATTTTTCTATCCAATTTAGGGTGGAAACCATGCCACTGTTCAAGTCTCATTAAATGATTAAAAGCTTAATTTCACACAGTGATATGAATAACGACACCTGTTACACAAACCATAGAAATAATATTAGTTTCATAGATAGATAGATAGGGCCGTTTTTTCCACACAGATGACTGTCAGTGGCCCCTGGTGAAAAAGGGGTTGGGTCCTGAAAGTTGTGGGCGTGTCATTGCGGGTGGAGTATTTTCACTCCACAGTACCTCTACAGAGTGAGTAATTACTGGCTCCGCAGCCAACCGAAGGAACACACGCTCTGTCACACAGAAAAATACGTTCTCAACAAATCAGTAGAAGAGTCTGGCGTGGAATTGTGGAGTTTATACATGTTAAAGTGCGTGAAAGGACTCCAATGGACTGCTGGGAAACACACTGAAGGAAATGGCAGGAAGCACCTGAAACCTGTTGCTCTGAGCACTAATGCGAAAGGTGATTTTATTTATTTATTTTAATTTTTTTATGTGTATCATTCACCCTTATTATACTTTTAAGAAGGGATTTAATTTTGGACGTCAGATTTCTTTTTCATATTTTCTTCTCGATTTTTCGCCGTCTTTTTTGTTGTGAATCCGCCGGATTGTTTTCATCGGATGCATTGACCTGCCATGTGGAATTTAATGCAGATCAGAAAGGAAACCGACGATTAAAATGTTACTTTCTTACAAAGTATCTGCGGGAAATGAACTTTCGACCTTAACACGGTTTACTCGGTGAATGATTGACCATTTAGTCCACGGATGCACGTGCTTTTCCATGGTACGTTCTGACGCTCAGTTCTATGTTTATGATTTTCTGTAGAATTATTAAGCTGTTGTTTGATTTAACTGTAGTTGTTCTCTTACTCTTTCAGCCCGTGTGTAGGATCATGGTCTGTATAAAATGCACTCACACTTGGAAGAAAGTGTGCTCGGGATCTGGAATGAAACTTCACTGTGATTTACAACCTTGTGAACTGTGGACATGCTGCTGGAGCAATTAAGGTTTCCTTTTGGGATTTCTTCTTTCCTAAACGCAGCAATAAATTAAAAAAAGGAAGGGAGGAAAACCTGAGCCGAGAAAATACTCAAGAATTGAAATTCATAGTTTTTCAGTATGAGGAAACCTGCAGATAAGCATCATTTCATCATGGAGACCTCGGGGATGCACCTGGTTGGATTTTGGCTGCACGTTCTGCTGCTGTTGCAACTGTCTAGGCTTGGCGATGCTGCTTCTAAGGATATAGTGTGTGAGCCAATCACTGTACCGATGTGCAAAGGGATCGGATACAATCACACCTACATGCCCAACCAGTTCAATCATGACACCCAGGATGAAGTCGGCTTGGAAGTGCACCAGTTTTGGCCACTTGTCCGGATCCGTTGCTCCCCAGACTTGCTTTTCTTCCTGTGCAGTATGTACACCCCCATCTGTCTTCAGGACTACAAAAAACCTCTACCGCCTTGTAGGTCCGTGTGCGAGAGGGCTAAGAGGGGTTGCTCTCCCCTCATGATTCAGTATGGGTTTGAGTGGCCGGAGCGGATGAGTTGTGAGCAGCTGCCTATGCTGGGCGACACTGATCGGCTTTGTATGGACAGGAACAGCAGTGAGACCACAACTCTATCACCTCCTTTCCCCAAACCCACTCCCAAGGGAACGCCACGACATAGAACCACTGCAAAATCTACTCCGCCGCAGAAGTGTGACCGTCAGTGCCATTGTCGAAACCCCCTAGTGACAATTAAACAGGATGCACATCCTCTCCATAACCGGGTACATACTGGCTCTCTATCCAATTGTGCTTTGCCTTGCCACCAACCCTACTTTTCCCTGGATGAGCATGCCTTTACAACCTTTTGGATCGGCCTGTGGTCGGTGCTGTGCTTTGTCTCGACGCTCACCACTGTGGCCACTTTCCTCATCGACATGGAGCGTTTCAAATATCCAGAGCGGCCGATTATCTTCCTGGCTGCTTGTTATCTGTTTGTGTCGCTGGGGTACATTGTGCGACTGCTTGCGGGCCATGAGCGGGTAGCTTGCGAGGGCTCCGGCAACCAACAGCACATCCTCTATGACACCACGGGTCCAGCCCTTTGCACGCTAGTTTTCCTGCTCATATATTTCTTTGGAATGGCCAGCTCCATCTGGTGGGTGGTGCTTTCCTTCACCTGGTTCCTGGCAGCAGGAATGAAATGGGGGAATGAGGCCATCTCGGGTTACTCACAGTACTTCCACCTTGCTGCTTGGCTCGTCCCTAGTGTCAAGTCCATCGCTGTCCTGGCTTTGAGTTCGGTGGATGGAGACCCCGTGGCTGGGATCTGTTACGTCGGCAACCAGAGTTTGGAGAGCCTACGTGGCTTCGTATTGGCACCGCTGGTCGTCTACCTCTTCACTGGCTCCCTCTTCCTTCTGGCCGGATTTGTTTCACTCTTCCGGATCCGTAGCGTCATTAAACAGGGCGGCACCAAGACAGACAAGCTGGAGAAATTAATGATCCGGATTGGACTCTTCACTGTCCTGTACACTGTGCCCGCAAGTATTGTGGTGGCTTGCCTAGTGTACGAGCAACATTACAGGCTAGGTTGGGAGCGGGCCCTGGCCTGTTCTTGTCCGTCCGAGCGCCAGCGGCTCGGCATGGGGCCGGACTATGCCGTCTTCATGCTGAAATACTTCATGTGTCTTGTAGTAGGCATTACCTCAGGTGTTTGGATCTGGTCTGGGAAGACTCTGGAGTCCTGGAGACGCTTTGTGGCACGGTACCGCCCCTGTAGGACCCAGAAGCCACCTGTATCAGGCTCCTCCATGTACAGTGAGGCGAATACCGCTCTCACAGCCCAAGCCGGAACAGCACCCACTGGGACCTATAACAAATCAGCACCCTCATCACACGTCTGACCATTGGCCAGAAAGCCCTGGTCCATTATAAACCCTACAACTGTCAAACGAGTGAAGCCTGAAGTGTGCAGGTCATGACTCTGAATGAGCAGGTGTCTGTTCGACCTGATGGATTGAACGAATATATTATGAAGGATTTTTACAGGCTATTGGTTGTTTAATTGTAGTCCAGTTCTTCTTATTCACTGGTCTAATTTGCAGAGCAATGAACATGTTGATACTTTGTGAGGGAAAAGATCATTTGTCTACTTTACAATTGTTGCAAGCATCTTAGCCACCTTCTGTTTGTTCTTCTAGACCATGAATGATGGAAAAAAAAGAAGGTTAATACTTGATATGAGTCAAGATGAATTGAGGGGTTTGTGGAGATATTTTATTTATTTGTGTATTCTTGTAAATATGCTATTCAAAAACTTTGTGATATCTCAGATATCAGTCACTCTGTTGTTTGTGACTATTGGCATTTTGCAGGATGTTAGTAGGATCATCTCTGGTCTTCTAATTTACAAATGTGTAGGGCGTGCTTTCATGTGTTCTCTCTCTGTGTGTGTATATGTATGTGTATATATATATATATATATATATATATATATAAAAACAATTTCAGCTTATACTGTGCAAGTGGAGGAAGAAAGCAAGTCTAGTGAAGAAGCAGTTCACATTCACCTAAAGTTGTTGCAGGCAGTTCTGCACAGGTTAATGCTCACCGAATGTTCTTCAGTGGCCCTCAGCAGCCACTTGTCAAAGCCATCTCCCCACTGATAATAGATTGTTGGTTAGCGTCTATTGGGCAGTGTTAAATGATAGGATGTGTATGTACCATCTATAGAGTTGTTGGAAGAGTCTGTAGGTCTATTGTGTGAGCTTGACTTCCCTCTTGTGGTCAATGGTTCAATTTTCACTAGGTTCAGGTGTTAACCAGCAGCCATTCTAGGGTTGTTGAATATAATTTTTTTCTTTTTTTGGTAAGGCCAAATATTAACTGGTTTCAAAATGTGGAACAACAATTTATTTTGGTCTGTTCATTTCCTTGTCAA
Organism: Sinocyclocheilus grahami; assembly: GCF_001515645.1. NCBI lineage: Eukaryota > Metazoa > Chordata > Actinopteri > Cypriniformes > Cyprinidae > Sinocyclocheilus > Sinocyclocheilus grahami. The sequence continues at coordinate 171,861 of NW_015505425.1, read as the reverse complement.
GCCTCATGATCCTGTCTTTGGTTATTTTATTAACCATTGTAATAAAAATGTAAATAAGTCATTTCACCTTATTTGTGTTTCGAATCAGAAAACCAGTGTTGGCTATGCACTTTTAGCAGACAGAATCTGTAATTGTTGTTTTTGTAGTTCTATGTGAAATCTTTCAGTGGAGCACTAAGGTGTAAATGTAAGCATTGTTTGGCTACTTTTTATGGTCCAAGCTGTTGTAGAAGTAACATTTCCTGTGTAGTCTTTAAAATGCTTCACAATTTTGCTGCATGTCTGGTTGTGTACATACTTGTTTGGCTCTATTCGTATGTAAATCTTGTAGAAGACATGTCCTTTTATGAGTTCAGACTGCAACTCTGTACATATGTTTTGTAAAAGAGATGAAATACAGTGCTACAATTTTAAAGAGATTTTTAGATATTTATGAAAAGTGTCTTTGAAACATGTTTCTTTTGTTTCTCTTACTGGTAGAGAATAAAAGCGAGGCGCAATTTGTGAACCTGCAAGTCAAACGTTTGGTCTATTATTAATTATGCTTTTATTTTTACTGCTGTTTTGGAGGAAAAAAAACCCAGTTGGGTATATCACCCAGTTGATATAAAAAATAAAATCCCACGAGTGTGTCAAATCATTTTTACTTTTCTGATGTTTTGTTAGTAGAAAGCTATCAATTTTAGATTTTTTTAAAATTACTATCAAAGAAGAAAATCTTTGTGTTGCTTATATTTTTGTGGAAACTGTGATTTTTTTTCAAGATTCTTTGAATAGAAAGTTCAAAAGAGTGTCTTTACTGACATTTATGTAAAATATATTTATTGTCACTTTAGATTAACAATACATCCTTGCTGAATATAATTGAGTATACATATATAAATACAATCTCATGTTCATGCTGTTTGTTAACTAATTTATTACAGTAGTAATATTTTAAACATGTATCTTTTACACCCCCAAACCATCATTGAGATATTCTGCTGTGCCTGAGAGCAGGTATGGAGTCAGTGACCTGACTGATTTGGGAAGAGCAGATGCACAAATTACGAGTATGGGACTCCATAATTGACTACACGTCACTTTCACTTTTTAAAATGTCATTATGATGCCAAGACACCTTCTACTATTACAAAGAGTCCCTGTCATTGTGGCAAGTGGTAGAACATAAGCTAACCATATGGGATAGGAGTGAGAAAAAATAACTGACTTCTTACAAAGTGTATGTTATATGTCAAGTCCCAAATAACAAAAGTAACTGACTGTTCACAAATGCTTTTCCAAAAATCCATTTCAAATGGATTTTAAAACACATATGAATCAGATCAAATGTGCAAATTGGATTGCAGAACATTTTTTCTGCTCAGACTAAACAGCTAAACGGATTTGATGCACACAAAAAATAGATACTGCAGCCTGTCTGAACAAAATCAAATAGTGACTATAAAATGTGGAATTGTCCAACAGCTGCAGATGTTACTGAAAGCAAGAAAAATAAGAAGTTAACTTACAGATAAGGGGTGCATTTTTTCATCAAAGATGTCCAATGACTTATCGGAGTCCCTGAAATGGATTAATTAACATTTTTAAAATCACAGAACACATTTCACTTTTATAAGCAAAATATTATCAAAATGTATAGGTCAAATGATTTGCTTGTGGGAAAGAACATAATGAAACATACCTGTTTTTAATGTGATAATAAATTGCTAATGTGACACTGGAAACAGACAACAGAAAGGTGGTCAACATACAAACCAAAGCAAAATAAAACAAACAGTACTCTACCTTTTCATTTTGCTAATTATTTTTTTCATGCATCAATGGTCTGTACTCATTATATAACTAATTAATGTCAATATTTTACTATAAATGATAATGTAGAAATAGTTTAAAAAAATGGTGTAATAAAACTGAACTGACCATTTGATTGTGCTTTTCAGGTTGGGCTGACTAACAGTACTGTCATCAATGAATATCGTAGAGCAGGAGCTGTACTTCTTCGAAAGCAGACCAGGTGAGACCTTCAGAAAGAATGAACATTTAATACACTTACAACCATATAACCAAGCACAACCACAAAACAGACTCCATAACACATTCACTCACATGATTTATGTGATTGCTTTTCCTCCTGTCCCGTACTGAAAAAGAAAAAGGCAAGTTAAACATTTCATTATCAAATATTGACAAGCTGTGCCAGTAGCCATTTAGAAAGTGACCTTCCAGCTATTAAAGGTATGGTCAGGACGCTAGTTAATATGCAGCTGCTAACAAGGAAGTAAAATGAAATGATTAACTCATTAGATGACAATTATTAGAAACACTCACCATCCGTCTGTGACTTGCTAAGGAAGATCGTGCTGGCACGGGCATGATCTGATGGGTTGGAATCTAAAGCCAGATCTAGAAGACAGATAATCAATCAATCAATCAATCAATCAACAGCATATGGGCATCTAAGAATGGATGGTACATACTTGAATACCAATAAAATATAAAACTTTAAAATTGTTAACATTACTCTTATTATTTCTCATATACACTACCGTTTTTAGTTTTCAGCCGTTTTTGGGTTAATCTGATTCTCTAATGTTTTTGAGTCTTAGGCTTGGTCACAGACGGGGCTTAGACTAAGCCAGGACTAGGCAATAGTTCAATTAGGACATTTAAGTCATTTGTATTAATGTGCCTTAGAAAAAAACATTACTGGTGTGCATTTTGAGACAAGACAGAGGCACTGATATATTTTAAGATCAGTCAGTGCAAGTTTCTTTCAGTTAAAACAGCTCAGACTTACACTTAGTCTGGGACTAGGCTTAAGCCTTGTCTGTGAAACCGGGGGTTAATGTTTTAAGTCTCTTCTGCTTAACAAAGATGTATTTATTTGATCAAAAATACAGTAAAAACAGTAATATTATGAAATGTTTTTTTTTATAATTTGATTTTAAAAAAGTGTTTTCTATTTGAACATATTATAAAATGTAATTTATTCCTGTGGTGGAAAAGATGAATCAGCAGCCATTACTCCAGTCTTCAGTGTCACATGATCCTTCAGAAATCATTCTAATATACTGATATGGAGCTCAAGAAACATTTCTTATTATTAATAAGAATACTATTTTTTAAATGTCTTTACTGACACTTTAATGCATCCTTGGTGAATAAAAGTATTCATTCTTTCAAAAATAAACAATAAATAAATAAAAATCTTACAGCCCCCAAACTTTTGAACATTAGTGTTCTTTCAGTATAGCATCATATAACTTTCTAGTTTTCCTGTTCAATATATCTGCCCAATAACAAGGCAAATCCAAGAATACAATTTTAAAAAAGAAGCTACAAGTGCACTGGTGGTGACATGCATTCAATAAATATCAATCTTTACACTGAAACAACCCTCTAGAAGGGAGATAAAGTGGTATGTTGTCCTGCTCTGAGTGCTCTGATTGGCAGGGGCATGCTGTTACCCGCTCTGGCCACAGGAGTGAGAGGAGTGGGGGCACAATAAGCCTATTGTATGCGCACTGCAATAGAACAATGCGAGCTCACACCCTGAGCTCCGCCCATACCGCCATGTGCCACAGAAGCCAATCCAACGAATCAAAACAGACCTTACCACACTTTACAGCATGAGCACACATTACAAACCATAACAGAGTCTCCTGGGAAAGACACATATTCAACTGTACCAAAATGGCGTTTATGTTTGTAAATTGTGTAAGTCTGTAACCATCACCTGTAAAAACATTCTACCCAAAGTGCTGTTCAGAACATTAAGATTGAGGATTTTGCCCAGGTCACTTCATTAAAAGGTGTCTTCAGCAGCCACTGGAATTAAATGGAGATAGGGTCAAAAGATTTGTGCCAGTGCTGCTAGGTTGTATAGTAAACACACTCCAAGGAGATGTTTGGACAGCTGCAACCATGTCATGGGAGCTACAAAACTGGCAGGAGGTGAAGCGCAGTTCAGGATACCCAGCTTTGGATGATTCTACAGTCTATGGCCCTAAACATACTTTCACAATGGATCAAATGGCAAATCCTAATGCATGTAGTGTTCACAGCATTACCACAAGAGACGCTGTGCCTGCAAGTAGGCATTAGCCTACAATTTTCTTCTACTTCGAACTTTTCTGTTGCAGGTCAACAACTATGAAACAACAGTGTAAAGCAAGGTAGTTAAAGTTCATAAGATTGTAAGTTATAAATAGACTTTAGAACTAGCTACATGAAAACATATTGATTCTGTTTAGTGGCAAAGATATTTAAAGATAACTCTAGCAAAATGTGATTTGAAGATCCTATTCTTGCTGGAATTCACCTTCAGGTTAAAATATGGTCACTGAAAAGCGCAGATATTTTACAAAGGACTAGAGGTACATCCAAACACGTACTCTAATAAATGAAAACCTCAGAGGCAGATCTTGATATTTTTCTCCAACCCAAAAACTCACAGCCATTTCCTACCGGAGGATATGAATGGTAAAGCAGAGCGAGAATGACAAGTCCAGATGAGTTGGGCAAACCTGAAGACTTATTTCTCAACCGAACTCTTGTTGGGGCTGAGGCCCAGATTCCTTCCCCTGAGAAATCGATGGACATGGGTGAGAGAGAATGCTGACTGATAGGGAGGTACGGGAACGCATGGTGACAAGGCAGCTTTAGTCCAAGGGCGGCAAACTAGAGCCAATTTTATGTTCGCTAACTCAGTAATCAAATGCAAAGCTAACGTCACACTGCTGGCAAATACAAAACTGTTCTTTCTTAGTGGATCACACATAAAGATTAGACAAAAATCTTTAGGCTGTGTGTTATAGTGATTTTACTCCACCTCACTTGCATAAGTGCATACGAACACTCCTTAACTGTGGTAAAAGCCCTGTAATGACCTCCCATTAATTATTGCTTTAAAGGATTAGTTCAACAAAAACTACAAATTCTGTCATCATTTACTCACTCTCATGTTGCTCCAAACCTGTGTGACTTCTGTGGAAATACAGAATGAAAGACCAGTCGCTCTCTTTGTTTTGTATTTTAGTTTTTTATGAAATATCCATTTAGCATACATTACCTAAAGTTCAAGTTTTGGGGTCAGTAAGAATATTTAATGCTTTTAAAAGACATCAGTGCTCACTGAGGCTGCATTTATTGTTAGGAAATACTATAAAAACAGTAATATTTTGAAGTATTATTACAAGTGAAATAACTGTTTTATCTTATAATATACACCTGTATATATATATATATATGTATATATATATATATATATATATATATATATATTGTAATATGTTGTAATATATTTTAAAATGTAATTTTTTGCTGTGATTGCACATGAATTGTTTAGCAGCCATTACTCCAGTCTTCAGTGTCACATGATCCTTCAGAAATCATTCTATTATGCTGAATTGGTGCTCAAGAAACATTTATTATTATTATTATTATTATGTTGAAAACAGTTGTGCTGCTTAATATTTTTGTGGAAACAGTGATACAAAAGAACAGCATTTTTTTTATAGATTTTTTTGTAACAATGTAAATGTCTTTACTGTCACTTTGTAACAATTTAACGCATACTTGCTGAATACAATATGTACCTAAGGTATAAAAAGATTGGGAAACACTGGCATAACACACTAAACCCCAGAGGGAACAAAACATGCCTCGTGGAGATTCCCAACAAGAGAGCGAGATAAGAAGAGAATGCAGCTGTCCCAAGATCTACATCACTGGGATGCCAGGAATACTACACATTTTTGAGTCTCTGCCAATTAAACTTAGAATCGTTTTTATTTTCATGTTCAACAGAATTCCAAATGAACAAAAACCTAGAATCACAAAGGATTAACCGCAGCCATAGTGGTGGAGTTTACTCTGCTGTCATATGTGCTTTAAAAGATGAAGACATGTTGCTCTAAATACAGCACTGGAAGTTATTTGTGAGTGTGTGTGACTGACTATATGCATCTCCCCTGAGGGTAAAATAGCTCAGGCTAAATAAACAGCAGTAAAGACTACAAACAATCCCAAGAGGTATCACACACAGATCTCCATAAACCTTGTTTCTTTCAATAACATTATTAAGTGTAGCTGATTACTACAATATGCAATTGTTATTCAGAACGAAGTTGTCATAGGCCACCCACTTTCAGCGCAAACCAACAGCACTTAAATTGTTCAGCTCTAAACAGAAACCCGACCCATGAGACGAGGAGGTCAAGGCATCGGATCACAGCAGTAGAGTTCCTCAAGACGCAGTGGCACACAAATGTGGAAACACAAGTATAGAATAGAATAGAATAGAATTTTGTCATGACAGACCAACACTTGCAGGATTCAAACCTATATTTGGTTAAAGTTATAGATTTAGTTCTTAAATCTGGTTCTGGATAACCCCAAAACTGCACACTTTGGATGTCAACCTACTCGGACACATCCAGTTCAGACCTTGAAACTACTTCTAATAAACAGTAGCTATAAATCAAGGGTGCTTAGTTTTGTTAGGGGAGATTCACCTCGAAAGTTCATTTCCAACACCAGTTTGTATTATCAAGTAATGAGCTAGTTCAGATGTGTTTGAGCAGGGCTAGTCCAGAAGGTTGATTTCCACGAGTAGGACTGAGCGATCATGGTCTCGATCAGGGGTGTCAAACTCGATTCCTGGAGGGCCGGAGCACTGCAGTGTTTAGATTTAACGCTAATTAAACACATCTGGTCCAACTAATCAAGATTATTTGAAAACTACATGGTATGTGTGGTGGAACAAAACTCTGCAGGGCTCCAGCCCTCCTGGAATTGAGTTTGACACCCCTGGTACTAGAACTTACCATCAGGCACCTCTCGGTCACTGATGTGCTGCAAGTATGGACCGGTGTCATCGCTCAGGTCTGTGTTGATCTGATAGTCCTCCAGACGCTCCACCTGCCGGGATAGTTTGGGGCTTCCACTGGGGGACACGCAGCAGGACACTGTATTTCCCATGATGATACACAAAAGTATGTGTTCTACCTGATCAGGTGTGTTCGTCTAGGCTGCTTCTGTCATCAAATGTGAATCAATGGATCCAACGAATGAACTCAAGCTAAATGAAGGTGCATGAAAGGCTGAAATGGACACACGGAGTCAGCATTTACTGCTGTGCTGTCTTGCTGCTCCAGACTCAAGAGGTATTTTACTGTCTGTGCCAGTCATATAACGGGACTCCATGTATTTAGAGACAGTGAGACAGAAGACCTACGGCTTTAACATCCGAGTAATCAATACAACCGGATATAAAACCGGTGACTGACAGCATATCACTAGAAAATATCGGTCGGAGATCATTGAATACAGATTTGTTCTTTTAAATTAACAGCACATGCTAACTGCTAACGGCTAATATTGATTCATTGTGAATAAGCGCGTTATTAGCCACCGTGCTAACTGAAATAAACCATCCCTTTAACTCTGATTTAAATGTCCGAATGTGTCCTAAATTAAGCCGGTTTGGCGGTTCAAATCGGGAACAGACTTCCAAGCATTTATCCGTCATGTATAGGGCAGATCTGTGTGTCGGATGAAACTCTGGATCCAATAATCACTCAAATCCTCAGGCCTTCGGGCCCGTAGCGAGATAAAATGAGGCTTTTAACGCAGCAGATGAATAAAGTCCTGTCCCGTTTACATGCGCCTAATTCAAACTCCGGTTTGTTTGGCGTTATTAGATTATGTCCACCGAGTCTCGTCGGAGAATCCCCTCGCTATCCCCTCCTCCTCGCCGGCCAGTGCAGCAGCAGCAGCGATCCACTCCCCGCCACCACCGCCATCTGCTCCGAATGACGCAGGTAAGAGCCCGCCCCTTTTCGACAATCCATCAATTACGATTGGATGAGCTACCAAAACAAAATAAAGATCTGTTCAAGAATTGGTTATTGTAACTGTCAATCACGCTAGCTAACGATTTAAACACCGCCCATTTACACCTCTTTGTGAATAGAGTGAAATTGAACACTAGCGTACTGCACAGTGGATCCTGTACAGTGCCTACAATTCTTTTGTGAAATAGTACAAACTATGTAATGATAAACATTTCAAACAGTATGTTTAACTCAACAAATGGTGTCCAAATTAGTGCTCTGCATTTAACCCATCCAAAGTGCACACACACAGCAGTGAACACATACACACACCCCCGGAGCAGTGGCAGCTATTTATGCTGCGGCGCCCGGGTAGCAGTTGGGGGTTCGGTGTTTTTACAACAGTAAACAAACCTTAAATACCAATAAAACACAATTTGTGTGTGTCTGTGTGTGTGTGTGTGTGCGCGCGCGTGTTTTTGTGACAAATGAGGACATACATTTGTATAATGACAAAGGTATGACATAGGTATTACAACGAGAAGGTTATTTATGAGGACATTTTCAGAGTCCCCGTAATTCAAAAGGCTTATAAATAATTCAGAATGAGTTTTTTTGAAAATCTAAAAATGCAGAAAGTTTCCTGTGAGGGGTAGGTTTAGGGGTAGGGATGGTGTAGGGCAATAGAAAATACGGTTTGTACAGTATAAAAACCATTATGCCTATGGAGAGTCCCCATAAACCATAAAAACAAACCTGTGTGTGTGTGTGTGTGTGCGCGTGAGTGCATGCGTGTGTGTGTATATACATATGGAGTGGCCTTGTTTGCCACTCCAATTCAAGAATGACATTATTATAAAATTTTAATCAAATTTTGCTAAAAATAAATGTCAAATCTTGGAATATATCTACCAAATTAACATTCATTCATATATAATCACTTACATTAACCCAAAATGTTCTGTTTATTTTATATATACTGTATATATATATAAAATAAACGGAACATTTTGGGTTAATATAATGCTATATATAATAAACACATATTCACGGGTCTCATGCAGCTCCCTACAGTATTTACTTTGAAACCATTTTCATTCAGAAATTGCTAGTACATTTCTCAAATAATTACAAGGGAATGGCAGGTAAAACATTCAATTAAACGTGCAATTTTAAAGTAAAAAGACTGAAATGGTATTTTCTTGTAAAACATATTCCAATAACCTTTGTTTTATTTACAGCTTTGAAAAATCATTTTTTACTTGAGCATGGTGAAGTTGTGCATTGCATTGCACGGTATTTCCAACCACAACACCCAGTGTGCAGTATTAGTATTTTATTAAAGATTTACATTTGTGTACAAAAGAGAGGTGGGGGAAACAACATGAAGTTTATACAATTGTATTGTAATAGTAATAAGAGTGCAAAGCTTCTAAAAATGTAAGTCAAGTCACAGAGTATATACAATACACTTCTAAACTTTTGAAACACTATAAAATCCTACCAGTGCTGTACATAGTGTCCAAAAGGTGAACGCTATCATACAAAAAGTGCATGATGTGTTTGTCCAAAATGAGTGGGATCAAACATTGCTTTAGATTGATTGTTTTTTTTTGAATGGATGGAGACAAACACACATAGTAGAATATTTCAGAGTTCACTTTGGCCAGCATGGTAGTAGGTCAATCTCACTGCATATGGGGTACATACAAGAGGAAAAAAGTTACTACCAGTTCAGGAAAATGAATAAAGATTCAATCATGGAAAACAGACAGAATTTGCATTTCTCTGAAAGCTGAGGTCAGTCTGTCCTTCGATGAACCAATTCAGTGTCAGAAAATAATTGGTTTTGCGAGGGAAGTCAGGTTGCATGTCAGCTTGCATAAGCAGTTAGACTGCAGATCTGGACCGTGAGCGCCTGTTGTGGAGAGATTGCTTCCCTAATTTGTCACGCCTGAATGCGTAAATGACACGTCAGGCAGACTGCTACTCGAAGTTTAGGAGTAGCAGCAGATGATGCACTTACTAACAGATGACAAGGGTACTTTTCCGTACAGACTGGAATTGTTGATGGGCATTTTTAATTCATAGTCTGTTAACATCTCATTTAAAACTTTCTGTCCTCAATACAAAGTATATGCAAAATGTCATACTACAACCAACATTTAATTGACAGATTTCTTTTTTTAATAATTATTCATCAAGAACTTTAAAAGCCTTAAACATTTTGGGTCAACTGGAGCAACTTTGTAAACAAAATACAACTTTTGTTGAAGGCAAACCGTAACAAGTTACCAGCTGTTCAGTTGTTTCTTGAACTTTCAGAAGCAACTGAAAGAATGTGGACAAAGGAAAAATGAAACCAAGAGAAATCTTTATATATATATATGAAATAGCTGCCAAAAATGCATATGCTATAATAGATAACATGTACTCTTTACTTATGTTATCATCACATTATCAAATACAAAGACACTGCGTCCCAGTTGTTAGTGTTGAAATGAAAAACTGACCATATAACGATATCAAAGCTAATGTAATATTTATAAAACATGCTTTAGTTTATAATACCAGAGACTGAATGTATTGGATTGTATTTCATCCAATTATAGCTCTATGATATACAAGCATAACACACGAGTGATCTGCTGAATATAATCAACATAAAAGTGAAGAAATGTTTCAACCTGAAAAATATATATCAAATTCACTTCTGTGGGTAATTCCTGACATTGTAATGTGAATTTTGGTGTATAAGTGACCAAATGTTTGCAATATTATAACCATTTTATATTGTGCATGTGCAACTGTTGCTACTGCAATGGCAGTTTTTAATGAAATTAAATGATTTAGGTACATTTTTGCCATTGAAATATACATGGGCTATAATCTTGTTCTGTATATGATACACAATATTTCTGTTTATCAATATTCATCATTTTATATAGTTTGTTCATATTTAAAGGTAAAAATGTCAACTTAAAACACAAGAGCACTATACACCAAATAAAAGTAACGGTCAGACACGTTAAACCTTTAGAATCTCAAGAGGGAATGATGCCAACTCCAAAGCAAAATCTTTCTCGATGCCTACCATGCTATTGAAATGTCAGTTAAATTATTATTATTGTACATTATTTGTATCTCTTTTAAAAGTTATGGACGTATTATACACCAGCACACTGGAAAAAAGGTAAACATTTTCCCACAAACCCCTCCTCTGAGTTTCGGTTTGAGTCCAGGAGTAAAGATGCCTGAGAACGTACTTGAGTGTTTATGTCCACAGTACATTTCTCAGCATTTTTTTTTGTCTTTAATGACATGATCCAATATTTCTAGAGGAGATTTGTGTTGACCCGGGGGCTTCTGTTCAGTTCCCTCACATACTTGTGTGTTCATACAGGCAGTCTGCAGCAATTTAAAAAAAGAAAACATTTCGAAAACATGCGTCCGTGACTCGCCCTTTAGTCTCGTAAGTCTGCCAGAATGAAGGGAGAACGGGTGGTACGTCACTCTGATTTGTGACAGTACAGGTCTTTGAGTGCTTTGAGCTCCTCGATGAGAGTTTTGTTCTGGTTCTCCAAAACGGCCACACGGTTCTCCAGACACTTGACATATTCCTTTTTCTTTCGACGGCACTCACGAGCAGCCTCTCTGGTGGGGAAAAGAAATTTGAGATCTACTTAGCAAAACCTTTTTGGTCCAAAATAGGGCTGTCAAAAACCAGTGAAATTCCACGATTCTCTGTTACAGCAAAAATGCACTATTGAACATCTCTTTATATAAAGATATTATACTCCACATGCCTTTTGTTTTCAGATAAATGTTGTTATATATATATATATATATATATATATATATTTATTAAACTAATTTACACTAAACAATTATAATTACATGTATCCTTCAGGTATCGTCTCATTTTTTGTCCATGTTTTATGTTTATTATATTATTTGATGAATATCAAATATTTAGACAAAGTCTAATGCGCAGATTCAGTATTTTGACAATCTGATTTTTTTTTGTCATTGTTTTGTCCCCCTGTTCACATGAGACTGGCTATATTTACATTGTCTCACATACATCTGTCAAACAGCTCTCGAGTATTGAAATTAGTCAGTAATCTGTACTGCTTTTAAAGGATTAGTTCACTTCCAGAATAAACATTTCCTGATGATTTTCTCACCCCCATGTCATCCAAGATGTTCATGTCTTTGTCTTTTGTCACAAAGAAATTAAGGTTTTTGAGCAAAACATTCCAGGATTTTTCTCCATATAATAGACTTCAGTGGGAACCAACGGGCTGAAGGTCCAAATTGCAGTTTCAGTGCAGCTTCAAAGGGCTCTACACGATCCCAGCAGAGGAATAAGGGTCTTATCTAGCCAAACCATCTGTTGTATTTTCTAAAAAAAAATAAACATTTATATATTTTTTAACCACAAATGCTCATCTTGCTTTAGCTTTGCTTGTGCATGTGCGTCTTCACATATTATGTAATCCCGTTGGAAAGGTCAAGTGCGGTTAGCTCTTCGTCTGTGTACTCCGGTTCAGAAAGGTAGGGTAGGGCGAAAAACTCCATCTCATTTTCTCCTCCAACCTCCAAAATCGTCCGACATCGTTGTTTTACCTTTTTTTGGTAAAGGGTGCTTGACTTTCTTTGCACGTTCGCTTTGCAAACACTGGGTTGGTGCTTCCGCCTTGCAACGTGATTACGTAATGCGTGAGGTCGAGCTAGTGCAAGATGAGCATTTGTGGTTAAAAAGTATATATATTTTTTTTTTTTAGAAAATGACTGGTCGTAAATGTTTTATTTATTTACTTTTTTTTTGAAAATGCAACGGATGGTTTGGCTAGATAAGACCCTTATTCCTCTGCTGGGATCGTGTAGAGCCCTTTGAAGCTGCACTGAAACTGCAATTTGGACCTTCAGCCCGTTGGTTCCCACTGAAGTCCATTATATGGAGAAAAATCCTGAAATGTTTTCCTCAAAAACCTTAATTTCTTAGCGACTGAAGACAGAAAGACATGAACATCTCGGATGACATGGGGGGGTGAGTGAATTATCAGGAAATTTTTATTCTGGAAGTGAACTGGGGGAAAAAAGCACTGTTTCTACAAAAAATATTAAGCAGCACAACCGTTTTCAACTGATGAAAATGGATAAAAATCCAGAGTTCGAGTCCCAGCTTGTGGACCTTTTCCGATCTTGTCCCCCCCTCTCTCTCTCCCACTTCGCTTCCTGTCTACAATACTGTCCTATCCTAATAAAAGGCTAAAATGGCAAAAATAAATCTTTAAAAAAGTAATAAAATCAAAAAGTTCACAATGTTTTTTGTTTTTTTTCAAATAAATGCAACCTTGGTGCGCAAAAGACACTTAATTAAAAAATGTAACAAAAATCTTAACAACCCCAAATGGTAATGTACATATGTGAGAGTATTTACAGGCACAGAATGTATGACCATAAGTGATAAGGCTGACTTTACGTTGTTTACTTTTACCAAAAACTTGATTTGGTTTTTACCTGTTCTTCATGAGGCGGACCTCCCTCTTGCGCGTGACCTCTTCAGCACCTCCTTGACTTGGCAGGGCCGGAGAGGATGCCATGACCACACCTGGAGCAATAGTGCTGGTTTGGGCAGTACGAATTTGATAGGCCTGAACATCTCCAGAAGCAGCTTTAGGGTAGACAAAACGCAGCCAACAAACAATGAATGAAAATTTTGAATTAAAGCATAGAATACAGATGGATACCTTTAACTTGCAACAGGCCAGACAGTAGGGCAAAAAGTTAAAAACAATATCATAATTGATACTATTTACTTACTTAAGCAATGTTTGTATCCTTAAAACTGGATTGTATCTTTAGTCTGTTTCGAACAGTAATTGTTTCTCATGGGGACGTAAGCTATTTTCAACATTTACAGGGGTTAGTTTGTGATTTTATTGCTATCCGAATCCAGAACGTCTGTGTTTTTAACAACGTAAAAATCCCTGGCCAAATTACCTACGGTTTTTTGACAAAAACTTAAGGTTGTGTGGTAATTTAATTGCCATCTGAATCCACATCTTTTCAAAAAGAAATCAATTCAAGATTCCCTGTTAAAACTGGCAAATACCGTATGGTAACTGTAGTGCTTTGCTGTAATTCGCATGCATATTTATTACTGAAACTGCTGAAAAGTATTTACAAAAACAATATTTCATAACTGCTCCACCACAGCGAGTGGGAGCTGTTAAAAACAAAAAGAAGAAAGAGAAGAAAAGCATTTGAAATGGGTCATTATTATGGCTGGTATGCAATACAAGTTTAAAATATTTATTATATACAGTCGTATACATAAAAATATAAACCAAGCAGCTTTATGTTTACCTTATGTAAATAAGAGGTTGCATTAACTTTCTGCAAATTTTTTAATGACATCCATCATTTTGAGAGATAAAATTAAAGACAGAAAACCATTTCAACTATAACATGTCTATTTTCCTATTTTTAAACAGGAGATTTAAATAAACAATAAATAAGATATTATTAAATATGAATTTATTCTTATTATTCCAAGCATATGACATTTTATATACAGCAGACAATCATGCGACTGGCCACGTGAGCAGCGTGGTTCCGGGTGAATAAACTGCCATCCGAATCCATGAGTTTTATCACTGAGGTGCCATGTAAATTTATATTTACAGAGGTTCACATGAAAAAATCAGGGGAAAATAGTCCAGCTCACCTTGTACCACCACTTGATTGCTGGGCACCAGTATTTGTTGACCGTCACTGGTCTGGGCGTACTGCAGGATGGTGGTCCCCGGCTGGGCTGCTGCTGCATTGGTCATGGTGAGAGTCTGCAATCCCTGCATTCCATCTGTGCCATTATTCGCAAGCTGAATGGCTCCACCCTGTGTAATGGCGACTGAAGAAGAAACAGCAATCAAGAGGTTGTCATTGATTTGGTGAGAAGCTGTGCACATGGAACTATATGTTTAAGATCCAAATATGTTGGGAGTTGTGGTCTTAAAGTGCTCCTGACATGTTGAGCTGTGATTATAAAGTGGGAGGTGCAGGTTTGAATCTCAAAATATCTCAAAACTTCAGTCATGGACTTACTGTACTGGCCACTGCTGGTCTGATATATTGGGGTTGGCACGGTCACTGTAGTGATGGCAGGCGCAGTGTCCTCCTCGGATTTCTCCTCTTCAATTCTCGGAACTCCTGGAGCGTCTGATGATAGGTCATTCAGGATTTTCCTATAAATCACAGACAGCTGTTGACTTGAAAATTTCCTTACGTAAAACCATTGAAGAACGTATACATACCTATACGAGGGGCGTCTAGAAAGAATCTCTCTTCGTTTTCGAGAGTCAGTCACGCTGTCCACTGATTCCTGCGAGTCCTCACTCTCTGCTACTGTGGAAATCTGATCAACAGACAATTGTCATATTTAGATTTGCCTATATGGTAGGGATGCACAATATTATTGCACCAATATAGTAATCGGCCGATAATATCGGCATCGGCCCGATATGAAAATATATGCCGATATGTCTTGCAGATAAGATGAATACATTAACCCACATGTGCTCAGGGTGTGCTAGCGATTAGATCACGTCAGCAGTGTGGCTCATTCTTGAAGCAAAGTTTTGCCCAAATGATGATTAGATTCACTGTTTTGGATCGCTGCATTTAAACTGAGAATGCACGTACAGAATGACACATTCGGTGTATGATAGAGTAAACCGTAATAGCACGTGCAGTGGCAGCCTCCCCCGGGTCCTAATGCTTGCTCAGTAAGGAGTTTTAATTCCGTAGGGGGTGCTGTTGGCCTACTTCTAATAAAATTAAAGCAAAATACACAAAATAATATTTAGACTGTGTTTCTGATTAAATAAAGCAGTAATTGATGCCATAAAATCATGAGTATGTTTTGATTTAAAGTTCAGAAGCTATAGCTTACAAAACAACAAAAAAACAAAACAAACATGTCTCTTAAATTAAATTATTTTATATATACTGATTTATTCATTAATGTGTAATATGTTGTGCATGTGTAAGATTTTCAGAATTTTTACAACTCTTGCTTTAGACCATTAACAAATGTTAAATCTTAAAATAAAATATTAAGGTTACCACTGCATCCTTCTGAAAAAAAAAAATGCAGCGATTGAATATATAGTTATTTTCAAATCTTCAATGTACTGTCATTACAAAAGACCTTCATTGTTGTTTATTTAATTCTAGCAAATAAGTTCTTGTTAAAAACTAACCAAAATTAAAAAATAATTTGCTTATAATTTCTGCACAGGAGAGACTTGGTGTTGTTTCCAAACAAAAGGAAATATATCGGTATCGGCATCGGCCAAAATGAGTTGAAAAATATCGGCATATCGGATATCAGCAAAAATCCAATATCGTGCATCCCTACTATATGGCACAAATTTCCCATAATTGCCTGTTAAGAGAATCACGTGAGGTGAACGGAATACATCAAGGATGAAATGCATCTTGTCACCTGATAATCAGTCATAAACATGTAGAGATGTTGGAAGTGTTCATTTGTCTTACCTGGACAGTCTGCACCTGTGGCGACTGAATGACTGAAGGTTGAGCAGCCTGAATCACTCCGTGTACCTGCACCGTCTGACCATTGGGCAGCTGCACCAGGGTGAATGTGGGCGCTGTGGCACTAGCGTGTCCGGCAGCCATTGTTACCTATCCAACATCACACATACATTCAAACACAGTCATCCTGTCTCTAATGTCCGACTCTTGATTGAACGTTTTAGCTCTTCATGTTTCAAAATAAAACGTTAAGCCCTGAATTATTTTGTCGTACTGTATAGTAAACAATCGATTGTGTTCCTACCTGTGCAAGAGTGGCGAACTGGGCCTGTGTGATCTGTTGGTTCTCAGTTTCAGAGACTGCAGTGTCTGCACCCTGCTGGGCATCGGCTCCCGACTCCATGGTCATTGAGTTAGCTGGTAAAAAACAGGATGGAAATTACAACATATTGAGTTTACATTTTTGACACAGGTACAAAGAAACAAATAGCCATTTTGAAGTACACAAGAATAATCTAGATAACAAGCAAATGCTGACAATGTTACATATTTAGTATTTTTTTTAATCATCATACATTCCTATATCATGTCATCCCACTGTAACATTTCTTTAAGTGCTCCTTTTATATATTGCATAAAACCCAGTGAAATTGGTAGAATAAAACCAAAGTATGCACAGCATGTCAAAAACCTCATTATCATTAGAAAAATTTCATCACTGACTCTAAACCTGTATGAGTTTCTTTCTTCAGCTGAACACACACACACACACACATACACACACACCATTAAAGAATGTTAGTAACCAAACAGTTGCTGGTAGCCTTTCACTTCCATGGTGTTTTTTTCTCCCTCTATCGAAGTCAATAGCTGCCAGTAACTGTTTGGTTACCCTCATTCTTCAAAATATATTTTTCTGTGCTCAACAGAAGAAAAAAACTCATACAGGTTTGGAACAACATGAGAGTGAGTAAATGACAAAATTGCCATTTTTGGGTGAACTACCTTAACCTTTAACATCCTAAAACACTTCTTATATGATCTTAAAGTCAGTATGAACGAGAAATTACAACCAACATTTTGACGTGTATGCTAGTGTAATTCTTGAACAAGAAAAAAAAATCTTGATTTTGCCCATTGGGAATTTATTCCATTGTTGTCATTTGCTAATTGCTGCGATTGTTTCATGTGAGCAACATCTTGCTGGAGAGGAGAGATTGGAATGGAGAGATAAGAATGTTCAAATAATGATGATAATAAATCAATTTAAAATAATAAAGATAATACTGATGATAATAATAATTTGAATAAATACTGCAATAATCTATACAAAAATAAGAAATCTGATTTCACGGTGACTTGAATTACATAAACGATTAATATATGTTAAGTAAGTTCATTCCTCTTTATCAACACTACTTTCAGTCTCAACCTGTAACTTTGGATCTGGCATTGCAGATGAAGTGTACATACCTATAAGTGGGAAACCCAGACAAAATCTTCACACCGTCCACTGACTCTGGTAAGTCTTCACTCTCTGCTACTGCAGAAATCTGATCAGACAGACACCAAAAAATTTCACTATACTAGGCAGTAACTTTGACATTTCTACTTTGAAATCATCCTCCATAGTACTGAGGAAATACTGAGAAAAAACTTCTACAAACACTGTTGTTGGTATACAGTATCTGGCAAAAAGTATCATCAAAACGTGACATTAAAGCTATAATTCACCAAAATGAAAATTCTGTCATCATTTACTCACCCTCAAGTTGTTCCAAACCTGTACAAGTTTCTTTCTTGAACATAAAAGATGGGTAGAATATGGGTAGCTAACTGTTGATGGTCCCCACTGACTCCCATAGTATGGTAAAGAAAAAGAAGAAGAAAGACATTCATACAGGTTTGGAACAACTTGAGGGTGAGTAAATGACCATCTCAAATGTGTAATTGTTGCATTTACAAAAATGCTTTAATCTATTCCAGCTTAATATACAGAAGTGATTAGCAGGTTGATTCCCAAGTAAAGTATAAAGTCTATGGCTCAGTTGCAGCCCTTTGTACAAGTAATGTCAGATTAGACAGAGTTCCTTTTTTTTCTTGTCACTGTGACTTCTATAAATGAATGTACATTAAGTTTGATGTAAGTACCAGTGTGTCACGGCATCCTGGTGCCATCACATTCATTGCAATTCTATAAGAATCACTGCATCTAAGCCAGTGGTATTGTAATGCTACTTGGTACTGTAATCTAGTTTAGCTGGTATAATATTGTAACATGATAAAAGATACGAAAACCCAAGCCAAACAAAGTTAAATATCCACTAAAATGTTTTGTCCAGGTTTATAAGACAAGCAAATGAAAATGAAGCTCTAGACTTTCTTGGAAAAGGAAGCTAATTTTAGAATATACAAATATAGCCATACATTAGTTACGTATGGCTAAATCGTTCATGTGCTGCAACTCTATACAGAGTTTTAATTGAATTATTTGACATTGCTTCGGAAATAAGGGCGCAAATTTCCTGCACTCAAGACGAGCACAGTAATAAATCAATACAATGGCTGTTTGGTCTAAAAACTGAGACTGCAACATTTGCATGTCCATTGATAAACGTTCTTCCCAGAAACTGTTCTTGTCCAGGGAAGAAACTGCATCAAATATGTCTTGTCTTCATTTAAAGTTACTAAATTTAAGATATACGGAAACAAACTGCTGAATCCTTGCTGAACATGTTTATGCTCAGGATTCAGTGAGCTCTGACCTTTGATGCTTTAGCACAGAATACTGGCAGGTCTCTCTGGAAACATACGCCTACTACATACGTCACACTAAGAGATGCGATGCATTGCAGTGCATAGCAGAAATTAATCTAAATCCCAGTGTGAATTTAAAATGTTTGTAAGTTCTCATTAAATAAAGACCAGTGTGCAACCCCAAGGTGCTCTGAAAATCTTTATTTCTGCATTGGTCTACTACAATAACATCTAATATTAGAGTGTAAAATTACTAGTGCACTGCCCACTGCCCAGTGATAAAAATTAAGTACTGCAATAAAGGTGTCGTCATATAGCTTTTTTTTATTATTATTGAAAGTGCATCACAATATGCTGTGATTGCAGTCCTGACTTCCCTTGACTGTTCAGCGTTTGTAGATTTTGGAGTGTCTGACCTCTAGGCCTCTTCCTCTGGGGAGGAAGAGTTGGATTAAGCTAGGTTTTCATAAATGAACCTGTGACCGGCTTCAGCATAGCAAGAAAAAAAAGAAGCAATTTTCAATTACTAAAAAAAAAAAAAAGATTTGCAAAAATAGTTTAAATGGGTTTCTAGAATGGTGAAATTATACTCATCTGCTTTATTAATAATAATAATCACCTTAAACCATACTAAATGTGTGTACCATAATGCTAGTATGATAATTAAAATATCATATAATAATGATTTGTGATAATAGGAATATAAAATGATAAAATGAATATATTAGAAATAACAGTTTTATTACCATTAGTGGCTGTTTTTAATTGTGTGTGAAACAATAAGGTCAATAGAGCACTTTGAAACAGAATAATACGAGAAAGGGAGAGAGAGAGAGCAAGCTCCAGCATGGTAGAAAGCATGAACTGACAGTAATGTGATCTCATGACGCTCAGAGTCTTTCTGTGGTGTGATTGGTCATGCATAGTTCTCCCTCTACTTTTCAAATCCTATTTTCTGCTAGACAGATTATTCTAGGAAACATGTAGCTGTTGTGCATTTATAGATCTTTACATCTAAAACTATAAGCATGCATCCAAATGACAGCCTACAGATGTTAAACGACTTATTTGCTTTTTGTTTGTTTGTTTGTACTGTGGAACAGATCATGAGTAATGCCTTAAACTTCATAATCAAATTGACTTGCATTTGAATAGGTTTGTGCAATTTAATAACCAAGTATGCAATACAATACTGCATTTATTAGTCACGTGCAATGTACAGAAGGTAAAAAGTATTCTATACTATATATAAAAAATGTATTTGCTTGAGGGTGCGCAATCACAGCTCACAGAATAGTACATAATGAAACAGTGCTATAATAACCCAGTCCTAAAGGATCAGGGTGGGTACAATAAATCGCACAATGCATCAAGGACATCAGAGAAGATTAAATTATTCCTGAATGATATAAGAGTATTACACCCTGAATCCACCCAGGAGCACACATTTTGTCTAGCCAGCGTGTGAAAGAAGCCAACAAGAAAGGGGAAAACCCACATATATGATCTGCACAGATGCATAGAGAACACCAGAGGTTATACATCCATATTTCCTTGCATTTCAAATGATCAGCCATGCATCAAGATTTTCCCACCCTGGGTTTGTGTTGCTCTCCCGTTTGCCTCCCCTCCCTCTGCATGCAACAACTACAGCCGCCATGATCTCTTTGTTTGCAACGGGCCGAACCCAAACCAGATTCTTATGCTATTCGGGACGAGCCCTTTCCCTCCGGACACTTGTCTCCTCTTACCGATACAGACTCCCTCCGTCACTCTCGAGCCCTCGGAGCTCCACTTTTATTCAGGCCGACACGTAAGAGACCGCGTCAGGCTACACCTCCGTCGCGTCACCGAGAGCAACAACACAGAGAACGAGACGAAAATCCGATCATCAACCGCACTGCACTGAGCGAGAGCTGCCGACAGCGTGGCGGAAAAAGTCGAGTGGTGACGGATATAGACGAAGCGCTGCCGAAGCTTAACGAAATAGTGCGAATACGACATACTTGCGCAAGACTGCTAAATGAACCTCGGCAAATGTTTTTAAAACGGAACATTGGTTAGCATACTTAGAAATACCAAATTAATATGAAAATATAAAAACCAGTCTTACAGCTTGGCTAAGCTGGTTCCAACTGGTTAACTGGTAGGCCATTCCAGTGTGACCGACTGTGCCCTAAACTCCTTTCAAACCAGCCAAAAGACCAGCTTGGAGCTGGAACCACCAGCAAACCAACTTATGCTGGTTTGAGCTGTTATTTTCACCAAAGAGATTTCATCAGAAAGCTTTAACAGTGTAGACTATCTCTATCTGTAATCCATCATATGCGCAAAATATTGCAAAACGTCATGTTCATCAATTAATAATTAATTCAACATAAATGATCAAGACAGAAAAGACAAATCACCCCTATTATTAGCACTATGGTCAACTTCAGCTTTTCCAAATGAATATGCAGAAGGCTGGCAAACACACTGTCATTGTAGAAGAGGGAGATATACAATTGTGTTAAATTACTTTTACAATATTCTTATTAAATGACTATGTGAAATGTATCAAGGACAGAAAAATATTATTGTAATTTCTCTTCTACATAATAGGAGAACATGAAAATCAGTGACTTCTGGAGCCACAGTGCAGAGTTAATAACAACAACAACAACAAAAATATTCCTGCTCATTTAGTGAAACACTCAACATGAAATAAAACCTCCAAACTCCAAAACTAGAAACAGCAATTACATTCAAATTGAATTCTGATGGTAGTCGATAAAGAACTGTATAGAGTCCATTGTTTTGTTTGTATTGTTTGTATATGATGTTGATTCAATTTAATAGATTGCATTTTGACCTAAATGGACGACTCAATGTTTTTATGATGTTGGAAAAATGCATGCTCTCATTAAGCTAAAAAAGAGAGAAAAAAGGATGCCCTAATGAAGCTAAAAAAAGGGGCAAATATTGTCCTTTAATTAAAAAAAGTTCATTTCTAACGCTGCAGGTGCTCAAATAAAAGGTATCAATATACACTACAGACAATATACAATAGGCTCAGCATGCAATATAGACATACTCTATATACACAATACACAGAGTATTCACAAAATGACAAGCTGCAAAAAAAAAGTATTTCAGCCTTTTTGCCCACAGCAGAACATTTGCCAAACAAAATGAACCAGTGATGTTGCTAGTTATTCCACACAAGTTTGTAATGCTCATACTGGCCATTTTGAGTCTCCTCAGGAAGTATTGGGCCTTATTCAACATAAGGAGGAGGAGTGGGCACTGGACACCTCCTGAAGTCTAAAATTACTTCTTGGGTTTTACTCATATTAAGAGATAAATTGTTATTGCTTCACCACAGCACAAAGTTTTGTTGCTTCATCTCAATTTGTCAATGTATGACTTGAGAAGGGCAGCATTTCAAATTGTATTATTATTACAAAGTTAAATATAATAGAGAATATTTTTATATAATCTTTCATCGGTATGTGTATTATGTATTTAATAATAAGGAAATATTTATTTGTTTATTTCACATAAGAGGAATTCATAGAAAGACAATTACATTCTCTGAATTTCTCTTATGTGAAATGTGCCAAATTCTCCTGTGATATACACCAAAATCAATAAAAGAATTTGCTCCGTTATCACAATGCCAGCACGTTAAAATTGCCCACGTCGTGCACGCCGCTCGGCCCCTATGATACGGAGGCAATGGCAGCTGCTATTGAAAACATAAATCTAGAAGAAAGGATCTTTTGTAAAGCTATTCTCACTTTCTAATGAAAGTGCACATTGTATGTAACCTGTTTTGTTTTTTTCACAATATGTGAAATTATCTTTACGAGGCTACGTGGGCTGACAGTAGACCTATAGAGTGATGATAAAGGGAAACTCCTGTGATATACACCAAAATCAATAAAAGAATTTGCTCCGTTATCACAACGCCAGCACGTTAAAATTGCCCACGTCGTGCACGCCGCTCTGCCCCTATGATACGGAGGCAATGGCAGCTGCTATTGAAAACACCAATCTAGAAGAAAGGATCTTTTGTAAAGCTATTCTCACTTTCTAATGAAAGTGCACATTGTATGTAACCTGTTTTTTTTTTTTTCAGTTTTTGTATAACTGTTCCAATGTGTATTAGGTTGACCTTGAAAAAGAACTACATTCAGAGTTGGCCATAGAGACTCTCTCTTCCCCTCCTCCTCCCTCCTCCACCTTCTTCTCTCCTTTGAGCTCCTGCTGCGCATCATCCCTCGAGTGAACGCACACTCTCGCTCAGTCTCTTGTCTGAGTCTGGCACGGTTGTATCTCTTCTCAGCCTAAGAGGACCCATTAGGATAAGCAGGACTTGAATTTGGGGAACTGTTCCATTGATGCTGCAGTGAAGGTGCTCAAGGTCAAAAATAAATAAATAAATACATTTAAAAAATTTAAAAAGAAAGAGAGCCTGAATAAAAAAAATACGGGATACATTAAAGCCTTTTCAATACTGGAAACCCTGCACATCACTAAATTAAAATTCATCAAACGTCATCAGAGGAAACAAAGAAGCCAGTGGCTAGTTGTGCTACATTTGTGATGGGAGCCGTACATGGCTTCAAACACTGCTGCTCGGTCTGTGATTCGTAAAGTTGTGTTAACGAAAAGTGAACAAATTAAATCTGTGATCATCCTATTTGCATCTTATAGAAAATTCTCTTCAATATAGTAATTCAAAAAGAATCTGAAAAAATGCTAATGTGTTTTGCACTTAATGGCCTATCGTTGGAATTACAGATTGGGTTTTATTCACTGATTTATTTTCAACTAATTATGCAACCCAAACAATTCGAGGAAACAAGACTGAGCTCTCCCAGTCGAGCTGCAAGCCACACTGCATGGTGATTTAACACAGACTTGTGGAAGGTAATAACAGCTCCGAGTCAGGGTCAGAAATGAACTTTTCTGTTAAGGGGTGATCTTTTCCTTTCAGGGGCTTTTTATATACTCTTAAAAATAAAGAATCTGTGGTTCCATTAAGAAACTTGAACATCCATGGAACCTTTCTATTGCACAAAAGGTTCTTTAGTGCAAAATGGTTATTCAATTATTAAAATGTTCTTCACACTAAAATAAAAATTGTTATTTAGAACCGTTGGGGAACCAAAAATGGTTCTTCTAATCTATGGCATAGCTGTGTAAACCTCCTTTTGCAACCTATTATATACAATTAAATCGTGAACTCAACATATTGTTGCAAATGTATCAATAAATTAATTTAATGAAGAGTGCCAAAATTGTTTGCTAGGGTGTTTGATAATGTACTATAGATGGTCATTAAGGTGTCTCTAAGGAATTCTGAATGGTTGCTAGAAGTGTTCCTTGTGGTTCTACCATCTAGGCCAAAAATAGAATATAAAGTCTATAAATGTTACAAATAAAATCAGATGAATTCATTACTGTGACATTCTTGTCACTTTCTGTGGCATTTGTTTTCAAGGGTCCTCTTAATTTCTGACCCTGCTCTGTATACACAAATGAGATTTTTTTCCATGTGCACACAGTAGAATCACTAAAAAATGATAATTAAAAAGATGTAATGTTTTTTACATCATAAGTTTCCTCATTCTATCATTTTAAACAAGGAAAAGTTTGTTTCTATCAATAAGCGATGGACTTTTACTTTCATTCAGTGGGTATGCACCCCAGTTCTCAGTCAAGTCTTTTTCATTCTCTCTTGTTTGTGTCTGCAGTTCTGATATTGGTAGACTTAGAGAAAGTAAGAGCCACAGATTTTATTGATGCGTGGGCTCAAAGGCTGCCTCAGTGTAGCTGTCAGTGAAGTTGCACTCACTTTTTATATTGTGCTGTTCCTTATAATAGGCACTAGAACTGCAACGGTGACAACAGTAAACAGAGTAGATAGAGATTTTGTATACCCGGAGGAAATTTCATTGGCCTTTTCTGTTGTTTAAAACACAAAGTTGGTAATGCAAGCAAAGTTACCACTAACAGCCCCCACAAAAACATCAATTTGAATATATGTAAATTCTTATCAAGTTACTAGACAAAATATGTATAGCTAACAAAATGTATCAAGTACTGGATGTAGCACTGGATAGCTTTATGCAGAGTTTGCATTTTTTTTCTCTACGCCTCAGGAACCATTCAGAGGGGGAATATGAACACAAAGGTGTTTTTTATTAATAAGTAAGCCATAGAAAACTCGGTGGCTTGAGATCTTTGACATCTCAGGTCGATGTTTCCTTGAGCAGCCTGACCTCTTCTGATCTTAATATCTCTGGTAAGGTGCGCGCGCGTGTGTGTGTGTATGGGTGTTTGAGTAATAACTGTCTGTGCTCAGGAGCGAAGGAGGATGGCGCAGTCGTAAACAACGAAGCATGAGCACCGAGGTCTGCGATTCTATTTTTACTGCTGCGCAGGAGGAAGCAGCATGGAAATGCAATCGCTGCATAATGCACGGCCCCTGTGGAGTGGCACTGGGGTGTTACACAACCAGGTGCTCTCTCTAGACCTGAGCATCACGCTGTGCTGACCGAACCCTTACTTTAGACCCAGTTTACATCTAATGGGAGGTGTGAAGTGCATGCCTCGGTGGATATTAATTAAAAAGTTAGTACAAACCTCATGATGTTTGTTTTAAGTGGACTAAGTTGTCAGAATTCAAAGCAGTATGCTCTTTGAGGGCAGTAAAAGTCTGCACTGTATGTGGACTGCACTTGGAGTGAGCACCGAGCCACCGACTGAAGCAAAAACAGACACATGCTCCATTAATATTCACAGGGGAAATGCAGCAGCAATGATCTGTTAGCTTTATTCAGTCTTATTCAAAGCCGTTCACATCATGACAGTCATTCTGTATGAGTGTCAGTATGGAAAATTAACCCCAAAACAAATTGTTTGCCAGTCAGTGGATGGACTACACAGAAAGGGGCTAGAAACACAAGGTTAGTGAAACTCAAGAACTAAATACAGTCTGTTAAGGTGGAATAGCCCACGCTTAAAAAAAGGACCATGGCATAGTACAAGGAGGGTATCAGTGGGTAACACATCGGTACAATGACATACTGATTTGTAGTAAATTAACTCTCTTAAAAACACTTTTCACAGTAGCCTACTTTATTTAATTTGCCTTCTAACAATGTCCAAAAGTGTATAGGCTGCACATGCATCACAGGGGAATTATTTCTTTTTTTTCTTCTGAAAGCCATGAATATTTCCTCAGATTATGTATTGTGTTTAATAGCAATTAGTGGTGGAAATGACATTTTATACTTAAAAAAAAAAATTATTACCACCTCCTTTGTATTGCTAAGTCTAATTCCATATCCAACATACACACAAATTATGTATTTTTTTCTCACATTTTGCATAATTTGTCTACAGCTGCAATTTATTTATTTATTTTACATTTTTTTTTTATAAATTATGCATAAAAGATTCTTTGCTTTTCCCCCACACATCACATTTCATATGAAGCTCTTCAGTGACATTGTATCCTTATTAAACAACTTTATTGGACAAAGTCGTTTGTTATGGTGGGAATGATGCCACAGCTGTTGGACAGTCTTTATATCATAATTCATAATTGATATCAAACAACTCAAACATTTTTAACACAGTAAATATTTAAGAAGTTTACGATTATTTAGCTTATTTAGATCATAGTTTTACACAAGTAGCTTAATCATTTATATTATGTTAACGTCATAGTGGGGCTGGGAAGTGGGAATAAAATAATGTCATGGTATTTATGATCGCTAAATTTATGTTGAGTAATTGAGTAAGAATTACTCCATTACTCAATACAAAAGAAAAAAAGAAAAAAAAGCCAAATTACTCTTTGGTGAAGCAGTCACTTCTCACAATTTTAAAGGTGGGCCAATAACGCTGTTGTATTGACTTGCACATACCGGAAGTTGTTTTAAGGTAATCAGGCGGTGTTTGAAAAGGATTCTGACAAGGATTAAATGAGATGAAACTTTAAGAAATGGCGCACATTCACTTTATCTTTTGCGAGGAAACTTCACGCAGGGTAAGTCATAAGTTTGGGTTAATTATTAATCTTTTGCTTTAGTATTTTGTTCTGGTATTAAATGCATTCAGTGTTGATTTGAAATAGTGTAGGTCTGTTCACAATACGGTTGTTATTCCTGTTTATAGTGTTAAAAGGGTCATGAACTGGCTTTTTAAAATCATTTTATACTGTTGTCTGAGGTTCACTTATGGCGTTGGCATGGTTTTTACATTCAAAAACATCAAAATCAATAAGTAATAATAGCCTATTTTCTACTCTGGTTTTGAGGCCGGTGTTAGTAGGCCTACATTTTCGTCAGAGACTGATCTCATTTGATGGATGTATTATTAACGTTGTTTCCGCTGTTATTTTCTCTTAGAATGGAAACATGCGACTTGATTTCTTATTTGAATGTAATAGTGAATGAAATGTAAACGTTATATTCTAGTCACATATATCTATGGTTCCATCACATCTGGAGCGGAGGACCTGAAACCAGAAGAAGGTCACCAGTTAAACCGTAACACCGGCTCGAGAAACGCTCGGTTTTTATGGGCGTGGCGCATTGAAGACCTGGAAGTAAACGTCCACTGCTATGATTGGATAACAGTTTTGCATAGTAAACTACCTTTCTGTGTGTCTGTTTGACAAGCTCCGTCCTGTCCTGTGACTTTGGTAGACACCTACACATAATCAGGACATATCAAGCGATCTTTAACAAAGCAATAGTGACACAGTACAAATATTTTTTACTCTTATAAGTGTGCTGCGCCATTCCTGTCAGCATTGCTTTTTAATCAGTCTCTCTGCAAATCCAGTGTCCACCTGTGCCTTGTTTACAAAGGAATTCGCGGTGAAATGAACAAACGCTCAATGTTTTACTCACGTGAGCTGAAACTTCATTACATTTACATTTATGCATTTAGCAGACGCAAGTGACTTAGGCTATACATGCATTCAGGCTATACATTTTTTTTTACCAGTATGTGTGTTCACTGGGAATTGAACCCACAACCTTTTGCTTTGCTAACGCAATACTCTACCACTGAGCCACAGGAACACTAAAAATAAAGTTCTTTCACAACCAGGCACTGCACAATAGTGATGGCCGCTTTCGAAGCACTGCTTCCTGAAGCTACGAAACTTTTGCAAATCATTTGTTTCGAAACAGTGGTTCGGAGCGTGTATCAAACTGCCAAAGTCACGTGATTCCAGTAAACGAGGCTTCATTACGTCATAACTGTTTCGAAACGTTTCGAAATTTCAATGGCTTTCCATTGGGGGGCGATCTCTGAACTAGTGAATCATGCGAGTTCATTGAGATCGCCTCCCAGCGGGCGAAACATTGAACCAGCGTTCAATGTTCAAATTTTACAATTTAAAATTTTAAAAGTCATATATTATACAGACACTTCATGTTTAATCGTATTTTATCATTTTTATGGCATTTAATGTATTATACTTTCAATAAAACATTTGCAATGGGGTTTTAAAATCTGTTTTATACATGTTTTAGCCTGAGTTTTTGTTGCATTTACACAGTTTTGACCAGCAGGCGTCACCAGCGTGTGGTGTTTTGAGCGCTTCGAAACCATTTAGTGAAGCAATTGGTTCAATTGATTCGAAGCTTCGAAAAGGTTCGTTTCTCCCATCGCTACTGCACACTATTTTGCGATCTTTAAAGGGTTTGTTCACCCAAAAATGAAAATTAGCCTGTGTTTTACTCGCCCTCAAAGCATCCTAGGTGTATGTGACTTTCTTCTTTCAGACGAATCCAATCGGAGTTATATTAAAAATCGTCCTGGCCCCTCCAAGCCTTTCAATGGGGGTAAGGTTGTCAAGGTTGTCAAGATAAATATCCACATTTCAAACGTAATAAACACTTTTTCTCACTTTCTCACTAAAGTAAGGAAACTTCTCCTTTCTTTGCTCCTGCATTTCTCAGAGGCGCGCGCATGACGCCTACGTCTTACGTCATCCGCCTGCACGACTTCCGCGTACCACAGTCAGCAGAAGTGAGAAAAAGTGTTTATTACGTTTGAAATATGGATATTTACCTTACAAAAACTCATGGACTCGCTACAGGAGGCCTTTATTCACCCCCGGAGCCGTGTGAGGGACGTTTTATTACGTATGTGCGCACTGTATTTCACGTCTTCTGAACTGTTGACAACCAACACCCGCTTACCCCCATTAAAAGGGGTAAGCCAGGACGATTTTTAATATAACTCCGATTGGATTCGTCTGAAAGAAGAAAGTCACATACACCTAGGATGCTTCGAGGGTGAGTAAAACACAGGCTAATTTTCATTTTTGGGTGAACTAACCCTTTAACGGCATGTTTATTGCTTGGTTGCTCTATCCGGTTTAGCGACACTTACGTTATTTCCCTACTGCGTCATGCGCGAATCAGTGGAAGGGGCTACAGAATTAGGCGTTGATATTTTTCTGTGGAGGTGGTGTTTAACCTATCTATTATGTCATATGTAGGCACATTCCAGGATCTGGCTTTCTCTGGGACTGGTGTCAATAAAAGCTTTTATTTCAGTAACAAGGACGTTTTCAGTTCTGAAACTTACAGGATATTCTTTTAGTACGACGATCTCTTAAATATCAAAAGCTCAAGTAAAAGTTAATTTCTCAATTCATGACCCCTTTAAAGTAAGTTAATAAACCATTCAGGTTTTAAAAGAGAGTGACAACCGCATTCTGAAGCGAAAGCGTCTCCCTTCAGGTGCATTTGAGAGCAGACTGTGTTGTTTGTATGTTTAGGTGATACCACTAAATTTATGGCATAAATGTGCATTTGGTGCCTGTCAAGTCATACAAATGGTAGAAAATGTGTATTGAGCTGATAAGGGATATAAAACACGTTTGCATTTGTTTAAATTAGTTTTCCTCAATGTTTCTGAAGAGATAATGTCATAATAGCCTAATAGAGCATTGTGCTAGCAACAGCAAGGTCATGGGTTCGACTCCGAGGGAAAGCAAGAAGTGATGCAGTGGAAATGTGTACCTTTAATGCAATGTAAGTTGCTTTTGATAAAAAGCAACTGCCAAATGCATAAATGTAATAAATGTAAAATACAGAGACAGTAGTTGCAGTGGTTACATGTGTATCGGTAGAATTGATCTGGGTTATCTGTCCACATGGTCCATACAGACAGCATTCATTTCCATGAGAAAATGCAGAGAAATATTTAGTATGCATTTATGTACACAACATTTTTTCCCCCAACAACAAATTATAAATAAATAAATAAAGTAAAATAAGACTGGAATTTCAGCAAAAAAATGTGCCTGTGAAATCAGTACTTGTAGGTTTCAAGCATATTTTTAAGGATAATTTTCTTTCTAACAATAGCCAGACTGGCTATTTCTCTACTATGGTAACTAGAGGTCGACCGATAGTGGATTTTGCCGATACTAGATAGCTAGGTTGGACCACACTGGCCGATACCGATTAATTAACCGATTGTTTTAAAATTGATACTGAACAAAAACTAAAAAAGTGCTTTATTAACAAAACCAGTACTGAACCATACTAGTAGTAGTAGTAGTAAAAATAATAATAGTAAATGTTGAAATTAACACACTCTAACAAGGAACAACACAGCTTTCATTAATCTTAATGCTACAAATGGACTCTTATTTTAAAGTGTTTGTAAATACAAGTTTACTTCAATTATGAACAATTTGGTATAGATGAGTTTGAAGTTCGGCATTTAAAAAACGGAGCAAACGGAAAGAGAAATTATATATTATAGCTATATTATAGCTCTATAAATGACGCACACAGACTTTATTAGAGCCACAGAAAGACAAACGTTTTGCTGAAAATACACAATTCATTATGTACATTAACAACGATTCGGGGCCAATATAATGTAATTTAAAGGAAAACTATGTGAATGGCGCTCTGTGGCGCAGAATGATTTTCTGTCGGCTGCATTTAAATCCGCGTCTGAAGTTTCCCGCTCTGTTCAGCGTGCAATATCACGTGTCTAAACAAATAGCACGTGCTGTCAATAATTTCAACCACTAGAGGCCGCTATCGCACTGTATAATGACAGCAGACCCTTCTCAGCCGCTCCAGCAATGGACGCAACCCGGGAAAACTATCGGCATGGATTTTTGACGATAACCGAAAGTTCCAGCAATCAACTATCGGTGCCGATTAATCGGCAAAACCGATACATTGGTCGATCTCTAATGGTAACCTCCATAGTTTCTCCCCACGATAAACCACACCCCCTGTACATGTGTTGCCATGATGTATTTTTATGCTTGCAGCACCTGCTGTGGTCTTCATTACCTATTGTAGGGTTTTATGCTTGAGTTTCGCTTTGCACACAGGTTTTTGTTAGGATGTAGAAATTTGGCGTTTATATTCTTTTACTTTGGATGTGCATGGTTTGTGATTTCATTGTTTCGATCATTGGTAGTGTGTTAATAAAAAGCAGGACTTTAATTAGCCAAGTTATAGTGAGTCTATATGGGCATTTAATGTCAAGTGAACACCCATATAATCCTATTGCCCGTCTGAAGGTTTTGTTTGTTCTGGTAATGGTTAAGATCACGAGTCGACTTAGTGAAAGCGGGTCCTAGATCAGCATATTAAGGGCATTTAGATAGAAGGTCATCTGGATCATAAGCTTGACATGAATAATGTATTAAGTTGTGCTACTGATTCATGACTCATAAACAACTCATGACTCATAAAAATAAGAAAGAAATTGCTGTATTCATGTGGATCTTAATGTCCAGTATATTCATGCTTATTTGGACATGACTGTGGACCATTGATTGTTTGTCTGTATCTAAATTAATTTCAGCATTCTGTGAGTGTGACCTTGTAACAGATCAGTCATTCATGTCATGAACAAACTTAGACCCAAAGGGATTTGAATTATAAATGTTGCTATTCTCTCAGCAGCACATGCTGAAAATCCCTCTGACTACAGCCGTATTCTTCAGCTAGGCTGACAGAAATGTCAAATATTCTTCTGAACGCACCACCCGGGTAGAGCTCATTAAAACCCAATGTATTTATAAACCGTGTACCTTCGTGTGCTGTTAAAAAAAAGATACTAAATATACACAGGTCTCAACTGCAACATAGGGCTCCAGACAAAAAATGGCAAAGGAGCATTGACTTACGCCAACTTACTTATTTAGTTGACACATTACAGAATCATTCCACAAATTGTTCAGAGGCACTTCAGTTTATTGTATACACTACAGCAACAGTTTCTAGTTCATTTTGAATTGGACATAAACAGAAGATGAATTGTGGTTCATTGAAGGAGTGGCTTGTTAATGCAGTTATGGCTCTGAACGCTTTACTGAGGTGAGTCTGATTCAAACTGCTAACTAAAACAGGAGCTCGTCTCAGTCAAAAAGATTCACATAAGCCTCATTAAAAAGAATCAGTTCATAAGAGTCATTTGTTCATGATTCGCTCACTGTGGCTCATGCTGAGTTTGTTATAGAGTGGAACAGTTCCAAAGTAAAAATCCCATTAATGTACATGCTGAAAATCCCTCTGACTACAGCCGTATTCTTCAGCTAGGCTGACAGAAATGTCAAATATTCTTCTGAACGCACCACCCGGGTAGAGCTCATTAAAACCCAATGTATTTATAAACCGTGTACCTTCGTGTGCTGTTAAAAAAAAAGATACTAAATATACACAGGTCTCAACTGCAACATAGGGCTCCAGACAAAAAATGGCAAAGGAGCATTGACTTACGCCAACTTACTTATTTAGTTGACACATTACAGAATCATTCCACAAATTGTTCAGAGGCGCTTCAGTTTATTGTATACACTACAGCAACAGTTTCTAGTTCATTTTGAATTGGACATAAACAGAAGATGAATTGTGGTTCATTGAAGGAGTGGCTTGTTAATGCAGTTATGGCTCTGAACGCTTTACTGAGGTGAGTCTGATTCAAAC
The DNA here is from genome assembly GCF_001515645.1 of Sinocyclocheilus grahami. NCBI lineage: Eukaryota > Metazoa > Chordata > Actinopteri > Cypriniformes > Cyprinidae > Sinocyclocheilus > Sinocyclocheilus grahami. The sequence goes on along the minus strand of NW_015505425.1, from coordinate 138,716 downwards.
TGCTAACTAAAACAGGAGCTCGTCTCAGTCAAAAAGATTCACATAAGCCTCATTAAAAAGAATCAGTTCATAAGAGTCATTTGTTCATGATTCGCTCACTGTGGCTCATGCTGAGTTTGTTATAGAGTGGAACAGTTCCAAAGTAAAAATCCCATTAATGTCTTGTGACACAAAAAGCTACATGTTCGAAACAAATCCATCCATAAGACGTTTTTAACTTCAAATGGTTGCTTCTGTCTAAAATATGAGTCCTCTATCCATAATCTTGCTTTCTCCAGTGAAAAAGTCATCTCATCTGAATCAGGAGAGAAACACAGCTCTTCAGTTCACAAGACATTAAAGGGGTCATATGATGCGATTTCAAGCTTTCCTTTCTCTTTGGAATGTTACAAGCTCTTGGTGCATAAAGAAGATCTGTAAAGTTGCAAAGATTAAGGTCTCAAATTCAAAGAGATTCTTTATAAAACGTAAGAGTCAGCCACACCAACCTAAAATGGCTCGTTCTAACACGCCCCCACATATCTACGT
>NW_015505425.1:137776-138042 GCF_001515645.1 Sinocyclocheilus grahami | reverse complement strand
ATTGTGATGTTTTTATCAGCTGTTTGAACTCTCATTCTGAAGGCAAGGCACCCATTCACTGCGGAGGATCTAATGGTGAGCAAGTGATGTAATGCTAAATTTCTCCAAATTTGTCGCAATGAAGAAACAAACTCATCTAAATCTTGGATGGCCTGAGGATGAGTAAAATTTCAGCAAATTTCATTTTTGGCTGAACTACTCCGTATGTAGTCTCGTATCTTTGTCTTTTTGACATATTTTCACTTATTATTATTATTATTATTATT
>NW_015505425.1:136696-137314 GCF_001515645.1 Sinocyclocheilus grahami | reverse complement strand
TGGTGGAAATTACTGAGCAGCCTGCAGCCTGTGCAGTGGTGACCTATGAGAGCGCTGACTATCTTCCATGTGAACTGGGTTTTAATTACGACAGGTCTGCCTGACACTTTGTTCGATAATTGGAAATATTTAGACCTTCCTCTGCTTTGGGCACTTGGTAAATTAATACATTACAGTCCGCAAGGAAACGTTACACAGCCAGAGTGACCTACAAAAAGGAGATTGACTGCATTTTAACTGCCATGCAATGTTAGTTTATATCCTGTGGTGTCTAATATGTTTAGGATATCCCCTCTGGTCTGAAGGAGACAGGTAGCAGGTGTGAGATTCAACATTTCATTAGGAAAAGACACTTGCACCAAACAGATGCTTGTTTTATTGCCTACCATATCCAGTGTCACTAAAATAACAGTTTGAAATCTGCTTCCTAAGGCAGTTAATCACCAGGCTTTATATTAGAGGCCTTTATGTTTTAATGTCTGTATAGTTAAACATATGGTGCATTACGGCACAGTGTGTCCGGTGTTACTGCTGCATTGGGATTTGAAGCATTTATGTGATTTTCATATTCCAAGCCATGTGTGCTTCATTCATGAGACAAAAGCTGATTGCTCATTC
>NW_015505425.1:132447-136686 GCF_001515645.1 Sinocyclocheilus grahami | reverse complement strand
TCAAGCAGTACATCATCATGTATTGGCACTCAGATGCTCATAGATACTTTAATTCACAGTGCACCATGTGGCTTCAACATGCTGTTGTGATGCCATCGTGGATGAGGAGCATTCCTCCAGAAACCCCCCTGTAGAGGAACGGAGTGGTTTGCATTATCTTTTTTGACTGAGCAAAACAGTCCCTTTGGCAAGAATATGTAAGGTGAAGTGTGCACTGTATCGTTAGCCACTTTCACACATGAAACCCGTTAAATTGCAGTCAAATTGACACATTAAAAGTTGTTCACATGCAGCATCTTCAGACTTTTGCCCGTCTTGCTTCCATTCACACACCAGCATAAATATCTATTGTAATTTGCTGAAAATGACCTTTAAACAGCTGCACCGGAAACATGGTAAGGTTTTCTGAGAATTTCTGTTCAAGTACCGGTAATATGTTGACTAATATTTTCATCCGTTCAAATGGAGAGAGCTCTTTCATTTCATCGCCTGTCTAGTTTCATGAAATGTTTTCCCTTAATGTAGATATTCATGATTCTTGCATCATAGTCTAAATCAAGTAATTGCATCAGCTTGAATTGAATCAGCTTGGCCACATATGACCTCTAAACTGAAAAATGCTGTCAAATTTACAGAAAAGGCTGTGTTTGTGAAAGCACCTAATATTAGAACACTATCAGTTTAATGTTTAGAGCCAAGTAAGACATTAGTAGGTTGACTTCCTTAATTCTATAAAGCCTAGTTGTATCATATTTGCTGCATGAATTTGTAGGGCTTCTACATTATCAACAAACTTTGAATTTTTTTTTATTTGCCTTACAAATAACTTTTTTTTTTTTAATCAGTTTGGGCCTCTGAATAAAACTGCACCAATATTAAAAGTCTAATTTATGCTGATAATTATATGTAATGTCTGATAAGGGGTGATAGAAGTGTTTTGGGAACCTGTTTGGAAAATTTTGCAATTATGTTTTGGGCCGCTGGTGGCACTTCAGTGATACACTTAGCATTTAAATGAAGTCTTAGCATTTAAAAATAATGATCCTCTGTGGGTGAGTGTTGTAGCAGAGATCACAGCAAGGTAGATTCTTCAATATAAAAATCCTCTTTTGTCCAGGACTTTAGTCTGTGGCATTAATTAATGATCGTTAATGTTGCAGCACATCCCCAACAAACAGATTGGTGCCATGGAGCCAGAATAGGCTCATGCTATTGGACACAGCCCCATCCTGGGCACCTGCAGTGTGTTCTGTGGTTATAGGCTTGCATGTGCTATCTATTTCCAAAAGCTGTGCTTGTAGACCCAGCTCGATGCCAAGATAGTGTCCTTAATCTGCTCCCAACAGCCTGCCAGAGATTTGACAGACCCTAGTGATTCTTAAAAGCAGATAGACAGAATGTGTCTGATAGGAGGATGCAGTGAATTACCGTGTGCTGTTTTGTCCAGCGCTCCTCCTCGCTTGCTCAATTTATGAAGCTTCCCCAAACTGCTACTGCTGTTTAACACTTTCTCTTTTTGCTATGGAGCGGTACTGACAAGGTTTGTGTTTGCATTTGATATTGATTGGACTGATAGTAATGCAGTTTGAAATCTTCCAGATAGGTCAGTCTAAAAAACTTGTTTAAACTATACTCCTGATCTCAAGAATAACAGGCTTTGTTCAAACAGGCAGCAAAAATCAGAATTATAATTTTTTTGGACATGTCCTAAGGGCTGTGGCATGTCTGACTGTATATACTATATACACTCTTAAAAATAAAGGTGCTTCAAAAGGTTCTTCACAGCGATGCCATAGAAGAACCATTTTTGGTTCCACAAAGAACCATTCAGTCAAAGGTTCTTTAAAGAACGATCTCTTTCTTACCTTTTTATAATCTGAAGAACCTTCTTTCACCACAAAGAACCTTTTGTGAAACAGAAAGGTTCTTCAGATGTTAAAGGTTCTTTATGGAACCATTTAGACAGAAAGGTTCTTCTATGGCATTATGAAGCAACTTTATTTTTAAGAGTGTACTTGTTTGTATGTTTTGCTATTTATACCATGTTAAATCAGTGGGCAGAATGCATTAAAAAAATGTACAAAAAAGTAAAACAATCCGACACGGTAATGGCGATTTGTATGACTTTGTTTGACGATCTGCTTCTGCCTCATCAGAGTTAGGTTTAGCTTTGGTATTAGGGATAGACCTTTTTTATTTATTTATATTTTTTCTTCTTGCTAAAAATTTTACAGTTTTTAAATGGTATGATGAATTCATACAAAATCCCCAACTCATAAATAGTTACATTTTCTCATGAGATCAGGTTGGAAAATACGGAGCTGAAGATGTCCTAAACTTGTTAAATTATTAGGCACATTCTTCATATAGATTTATAAACACATTTATATCGACTTTATAATGCTACTTTTACTTTCTTGACTTGTGGATTTGACTCGCATGAAATATAATATGACATTGTTTTTGCTATACTGATTATTAGGTTTGTGTGCATCAGTTTCCCAGTAAAAAGAGAACATAATAAAATGAAGTTCTGCTAATTAAAGATTAATTGGCTTGATTATTTAAAAAGATATCTTTTTTTCTTTGAATTTTCATCAGCAATAACAAAATTGTTACTTGTACTGTTAACAATATAAGATTTTGTTTGTACTACCTACCCCTTACATATCTGACTGTGTTTAGTTTTCGTAATCTGAGCAGGAAAAAAAAACTTCATGGAATGATCTGAAATCCAACCCAGACCACATTTGTAGGTGATTTAAAATCCAATTAAAATGGATTTTAGGACTTCAATCTGAATAGTCAGGCCAGATTTCAAAGGGGATGATTTCATCTGGGATACAGTGTATGTGAAACATCATAGCATCTAACTGTGCCCAAATATACCAATTTTACAATTTTACCAATACTTCCCTTTTCCCCCTATATAGTTAACTGTTTGCCATGGACCCAGTGCATATAATGTACTATAATGTTGTGTCTCCATGAGATCATTAACACAATGTCATGATGTACAGCAAGATGGAGGTCATGATGGAGGTGAAATTTCCAGTTTTCATCATCTCTATCCACAATGACAGCAACTCTGCTGTTGCAGAAGAAAGTCTCGGCATCATGAGGATGCTTGGACAGTATGGCAACCATTGTAGATATAACCGATATTGACTATACCATCTGAATAAACATACTGACTAATTCATTTGCAAAATGACTGTGAAGATCCTAAAGATCAGATAAAAAAGAGAAACAAATCAGTTTTGATGTGAGGCTGTTGTTTCCCTGTAGATTCAGTGTATTTTTGTGGATTGTTTGATTGTCTGTGTTTTTAATCTTAAAGCTGGAATATACTACACTACTTGACTTTTGACAGACACTTGCTGACTTTATGAATGGCTCCAGAGAAAAACTCGCCATCATATTCTAAGCGACTAAGAATCAGACTTCCATGACGTTCTGAACCACAAACTCACGCAGAAACGCATTCCTCATTGTTTGGACTGGGAGATGCGTGCCAAATGAAAGCAATGTGTTCTAAAATTGGCTTTAAATATTCAAGATGTTTGATATACTTCAGCTGGATAAAATCATAGTCTGAAGCTAAAAAAAAAAAAAAAAAGTTGTAATACTTTTCATACACATCATACATCATACACTAAACAATTTTTTTGTGAAATCTGTCAACTCCAACTGCCCAAAATGTGCAGACTGGCTCTGATGTTCAGCAACCAGTGTCAATTCATTTCAAACTGCAAATCAGGACAAATCTGGGCACAAAATGTGTCATTTATTCCAACACTTGGTGTTTAGCTTAAAGGGGTCATATGATGTTACTAAAAAGAACATTATTTTGTGTATTTGGTGTAATGAAATGTGTTTATGTGGTTTAAGGTTAAAAAAACACATTATTTTCCACATACTGTACATTATTGTTTCTCCTCTATGCCCTGCCTTTCTGAAACGCATCGATTTTTACAAAGCTCATCGGTCTGAAAAGCGAGGTGTGCTCTGATTGGCCAGCTATCCAGTGCGTTGTGATTGGCCGAATACCTCAAGAGTGTGACGGAAATGTTACACCCCTACCATACTGTGATGCCCTGTCCGGCCGGAGCGACGAGACAAAAACATTAAAACCCATTATAAACTAGACATTTGTTTCATCCAGTTGGGACATAATTACGGATTATAATGATTTATACCAGGGGTGTCCAAACTCGGTCCTGGAGGGCCGGTGTCCTG